>NC_057812.1:228745507-228747600 GCF_018294505.1 Triticum aestivum | reverse complement strand
CGCCTCCTCCTTCCACTCGCCGGCTGCTGCTTGCTTCTTCCCCGATTTGGGCATATAGCATATCACAATGTTCATCTCAGAGAGTACATCATTTCATTCCGTTGCATCATTTTCATTTGAGCTCATCTTGATGCCCGAAATGCTGTTAGAAGAGGGCTACTTGAGTTAATTGTTAGATCTGCTACTCCGTTTAGCACTTTTGTCATTTTTGCCATGATAATGTGTGCATGATATGCCCGTGACTTCTTCATATGTTTTGTTAAGGGTTTTGTCATCTATCCAAAGGTGCAACCTATGTATTTTTAGGATGTGTGTGGTGACTTGTGCAAGCTTGCAAAGTGGTGCACTTGCTAATTCTGTTTTCAGGGACTTAGTGATTTCACTAAGTCCTGGGATTGTTTAGTTCATGATGCCATATGTTCTTGTTGTTTCCTAGTGATCCGTGCCTCTTTTGAGGATGATCAGTAAGGGAGTTTTGTTAATGTTGTAGTGCTCTATCCATCCATGTCTTTGTTTGCAATTATGGAGCACCCTAGCTTGAGTCAATCGAGCTCTACTTTTGCTTCGTTGTGAATCTGGGCAGATCGTCAACTTGTTTGCGATTTTGCCGATGTTATTGTAGTTGATCCGTGCATGCTATGCTATAGTTCTTGCCATGTCTAGCTTGTATTTTGTGCCTTCTTGATGGATGTATGCTTGTCTTGCCATGACTTGCACCGTGGTGAGTGCATCGAGCTCGTAAACATGCCTTCGTGAGTTATGTTTCAGCATGTCCCAGTTTTCACTAAGTCTGAAAACTGATTATGTTTTTGATATGTTTGTGTGCTTGTTAGTATATTTTGTGATCCCTTTGGCTCAAGGTCACTAAGGGACTTTTGTTAAGCTTGTTGAGTAGCTCCATGCCATGTCTTTCTTTATCATGTTCAGGTCCTGTAGCATGTTGTTTTGTTGCTCCGAAGAGGGCTATACGATCTGAAATTCCAGACAAGTGTTAATTTCACTAAGTCTGAGATCTGTTTTACCATTTGCGTTTTTGCCATGCTTGTTTGAACCTCCTAATGGATGAATTGGCCGTAGCTCAGTGCTAGACTTTTGTTAAGCATCTTGTGTGCATCCCTGCCATGTATTTTGTTGTCATGTTTGGATGCTGTAGCATGTTCATTTCATTGCATTTAGATGCCTACTTGCTGTAAAATGCATACCGGTGTCATTTTTGAATCGCTTGCATTTCCAAACCGTAACTCCAATTCCGGCGTTCTTTATATCGTTTTCAAGCGATTTCATCTCATCTTTCCAGTGGCACCCTTGGAATTCCAAGTTGAGGCCAGCTTCATGCATTTCCTGTCATATCTTGCATTTTGCATCCCGCATCACATCCCGCATAGCATATCATCATTTCATCATATTGCTTGATCTTGCACGTGGTTGATTGTATGCTTGTTGCTGTTTGTCTTGTTTGGGTAGAGCCGGGAGACGATTTTGCTAACGAGGAGCCCGTTGAGTTTGCTCTTGAGGATCCAGTCAACTCTGACAACTGTGCAGGCAAAATGATCATACCCTCGAAATCACTACTATCTTTGCTATGCTAGTTTGCTCGCTCTTTTGCTATGCCATTTCTACGATGCCTACCACTTGCTTGAAAGCCTCCTAAATTGCCATGTCAAACCTCTAACCCACCATTGTCCTAGCAAACCGTTGATTGGCTATGTTACCGCTTTGCTCAGCCCCTCTTATAGCGTTGCTAGTTGCAGGTGAAGATTGGAGGCCGATCCTTGTTGGAACATTTATTTACTTGTTGGGATATCATTATATTGCCATGTTATCTTAATGCATCTATATACTTGGTAAAGGGTGGAAGGCTCGGCCTCTCGCCTAGTGTTTTGTTCCACTCTTGCCGCCCTAGTTTCTGTCATATCGGTGTTATGTTCCCGGATTTTGCGTTCCTTACGCGGTTGGGTTATAATGGGAACCCCTTAATATTTCGCCTTGATTAAAGCTTTTCCAGCAATGCCCAACATTGGTTTTACCATTCGCCACCTAGCCTTTTCTTTCCCTTGGGTTCTGCAGACTCAAGGGTCATCTTATTTTAACCC
>NC_057812.1:228693656-228745290 GCF_018294505.1 Triticum aestivum | reverse complement strand
CCGGGCCAGTGCTCCTCTGAGTGTTGGTCCACCTGTCAGCTGCCGGTGGCCACCAGGGGCAACTCTGGGCTGGCCTACCCGTACCTAAGACAATCTGAGTGTGCCCTGAGAAAGAGATATGTGCAGCTCCTATCGGGATTTGTCGGCACATTCGGGCGGTGTTGCTGGTCTTGTTTTAACCTGTCGAAGTGTCTTGAGTTACCGAGATACCGAGTCTGATCGGAACGTCTTGGGAGGAGGTCTATTCCTTCGTTGACCGTGGGAGCTTGTCATGGGCTAAGTTGGGACTCCCCTGCAGGGATGGAACTTTCGAAAGCCGTGCCCGCGGTTATGGGCAGATGGGAATTTGTTAATGTCCGGTTGTAGACAACTTGAACCTTAACTTAATTAAAATGAATCAACTGAGTGTGTTACCGTGATGGCCTCTTCTCGGCGGAGTCCGGGAAGTGGACACGGTGTTGGAGTAATGGTTGCGCAGGTTATTATCTAGTTTCTCGCTCGTGCTTTGCCTCCTCTTCTCGCTCTCCTTTGCGAATAAGTTAGCCACCATACTTGCTAGTCGCTTGCTGCAGCTCCACTCATATTTTACCTTGCCACACCTATAAGCTTAAATAGTCTTGATCACGAGGGTGCGAGATTGCTGAGTCCCTGTGGCTCACAGATTACTATTACACCAGATGCAGGGCCTGATGATTCCGCTCCAGGAGACGCGTATGAGCTCAAGTGGGAGTTCGACGAAGACTCTCAACGATACTATGTTTCCTTTCCCGATGATCAGTAGTGGTGCCCAGTTGGGGGTGATTGGGACCGTTGTCGCATGTTGGGTTCTATTTTATTTTGGCGCCGTAGTCGGGTCATGAGTGTTTGGATGATGTAATGTTATTTATGCACTTGATTGAAGTGGCGAGTGTAAGCCAACTATGTCATTCCCCTTTTTATTATCATATTACATGGGATGTTGTGAAGATTGCCTAACTTACGACATATGCCTTCAATGCGATTATATCTCTAAGTCGTGCCTCGACACGTGGGAGCTATAGTCGCATCGAGGGTGTTACAAGTTGGTATCAGAGCCTTCGCCGACCTTAGGAGCCCCATTGCTTGATCGTTTTTAGCGGCCGAGTTGTGTCTAGAAAAATGTTTTGAGTCTTTAGGAATTATATATCGGAGAGTTTAGGAATTCTTTTTTCTTCCCAGTCTCCTCATAGCTCTGGTAAGGCATCCTGACGTAGAGTTTTGACTCTTCTCTTCTCAAATTTCACTAAAAAAAATTTAGGATCACGCGGGTATCTTGGAATCGTTCCGATGGTTTTATGATGAGAACATTGACTTGGTGCCTCCTGTCAGGGGTTTAGTGGAAGTGTCCCGGAGAGTTGAGCTCTGAGGTGTTGTTATCATAATTTTATCGTTGCAGTTCTGGAATACCTGAGTTTAGTACGCCGACATCGAAAATCTCTTTTATGCAGTTCGTTGGTGAGATAACCTCGACGCCACCCAGTACTGGGGCGGGAGTTCGGGAGTATCGTCATAACTTGTATAACGGATGATTTTCGAAGGTTGAGGTAGATGGTTTCCGAAGGTTTCTTGGTTATGTGTTGAAGGATGGATACAGCTGGATGTAGGAATTGCTAGATTGGGTGAGATATTATGCTTCCCCTGTATCCCCAACACCTGATTGCATAACCGGAAAGGTTCGGAAGTTTCATAGGTGGGAATTCTAGTAGCTCTAGTTCTTCTTCCACGGATATTGGTTTGAGATTGGGATTCCTTACCGATTATTCGTTTTTGATCCATACCTTGTTGATTTATTTCTCTACCTTAATTCTACGTGGCTTCTCAATTTATGGATATGTGACCATTTCAAGAGGAATGCATTCGTTCATTTTGTTCGGATGTGAAGACTATATGTTGCAATTTTCATTTCGTTGGATTCAGCTAGGAATCATGCGTCTCTCTAGTCCCGTGTTTTCAGATTGCTAGGAATAAAAGAGGCCCTAAGTATGCATTGCAAGGGAGCGTAAATCGTCAGGTACAAAAAGAAAAACTAAGACTAGTGATCAAACACTCGAATGATTGTCCCTTGAGGGCAATCAGTTAACAGTACTACTACAACTGTACAAGGCCGAGAGCAACCGGCATACCCGTCACCGGAGCAGAGGACTGTACACATTCAGAAAATCGATTGGTCGGACGGATCATTTTCATCGTAATAAATGCGCGTGTCCCTGTGCTTTGCTCTCGCAGCATCAATTATTTTCCAAGCCCAGCGACGTCTCTGAAGCGACCTGCCTGCTATGAGCCCCCGCAGGCGCAGGGACCGCCACCTTAAAGAGACCCGGATCTGAATTTCCAGCAGGGAGGGAATTCGCTCACCTTTTCTGTGACGACTTGGCTCGAATTTTTCTCCAAACCATTTCATACACCGGAGGCCATGATTCCGGAAGCCCACGTAGCTGAAAGCCGAAAGCTAATCGCACGCAGCGGCAGTGTGGGGCAGGCGTCATCATCAATCAGTTCCATCGCTGCTTACCATGTGGCCGTGCTCTTTGCCTTTTCCCCGTGCTCCTCGGCCCTCTGTTTCCTCGCCGATCAACAGCCAAAAACGCAACTGCAACTAGTCCGTATAAAAACCTCCATCAACCTTAGCCATTCCAGCAACAACAGACAGCGCACGCAGTGCACAGCACAGTATACAGCAAAAACACTGTCAAACGTCCCAACGCCCAACTGCTAAACTATGCCGGTACTGTGTTAGCATGAGTGTCTTAGAAAGAATCAAAGAATCAAACAAGAGAGCTCAGCTCAAACATTCTTTTTTTTTCCCTTTCCTTTCAGTAGATGGCACGCCACCGTCTCTCTCCCTCCCATCTGTAAAGCTACTCTCTCTCTCTCACACACACACATGTGCTTTATCATTCTGTTGACACTGCTACGTTGGTCCAGCCCGCACTATCAACATCTCAAAATCCAGGGCCACGCTGGTCCTGCATTGGCGCCGGTACCCATTTAGCAGGAGCACTACGTAGCACCAAGCATGATTACCGCACAGTTGAGATACAAAATACTACTGTACATGACATACACGGACAAAACATACAACAAGCCATTATTCCCTCCCTCCCTCCGGCCAGCGCCACAACTCCGCGCACAGCCAAACCCAAAGACGCGGCCTTTGACCCGCTCCCCGCGCCGTCGCCCTCGGCCGTCGCGGCGCCCATGGCCGCGGAGGCTGCCTCGGCCCCGTCGTCCTCCGCCCGCCCGCCCGCCGCGTTCCCGGCCACGCGCCAGGAAATCCAGGCGGCCATCGCCAAGGCCACGGAGCTGCGCGCGCTCCACGCCGCGCTCCTGCAGGGCGGCGGCGCCAATGCCGCCGCCTACGCTGGCGCCGGCGCCGGCGCTGGCCGCAGCCCCGCCGTCATCAGCGTGCCGCCCGCCGCGTCGCCGGCGTTCCCCAGGGCCGCTGCCGTCGCCGAGGACTACCCCGTCTTCACCCCGGTGAGCACGCTCTTGCCTGTTTTGCGCTTATTACTGTTTCTCGGTCTAAGGAGCAGCGGTGTCTGCCAACGGCAGCTCCATTGGTGCTAGATTTGCCACTGTCCGCCATGCTAAAAGAAAGTGCACACTTCTGCATCTGGCTGTCGTGGCGTTAGGTTGCTGCAGGATTTGCTTATTCTTATTGTGGGCGTGTTCTTTGTGCGGGTCGCACTCGCACCATTTTTAAATTCAACTTTCTTTACCGATAGTCCTTGGTTGAAATAAAAGCTGAAAAACAGTGTGCTCAAATATGCTATGTTGATTGGAGTTTGCCAGGTAAAAGCTCAATCTTGATTAACAAGGTGGATGTCAGTCAGGGTTTGCTCACTAAGCTTTTTTCAGTTACCATGGCTAAGTTAGATACAAGCAAGGCTATTTTCTTGTATACATACGAAAGGCAATGATCTTTTTCACATAAATAGGTGTCTAGAGCCCTGACTGTCTTCTGCCTGGTCTAATTTGCAACATTCCAGAACAGCCATCTTATACAGGTTGGTGAATGAGCTAACTTCTCCGCAGTGGAATGCATTTACTAAATCGTACCGCCAAGCTCTTTGGTTGGCTATAAATGTTTTTCCGGTACAGTTACAAAAAAGGAACCACTAGTAATCTGAACAATCATAACAAACCATTTTAGCATGTACTTGGTTCTAGTATGTCACTATGTCTGCATTCTTTCCCAAATTATGTTGCCCTTTGTTGGTATATACATCACTTTTTTCCTCTCGACACGCATAGAAATGCACATCATTTTGTATTTTAAGAAGAACGCCGAGATGTCAGAATGCTTACAAAACCAAAACAGCCACAAAGCTAACAAAGCAGAACTAACTGCAAAAGAAAGCAAAACAGTAATAACTAAAACAAAGAAGCAAAAGTCACCGAGGGGTTAGAGCTGAACCACATTCATTTTGTTTGCCGAATCATCTTTTAATATTTTTGAACTTTTAACCAACTTCTAATATTGACACTTGTTGCTTCCTTGGTGAAATCTTTCAGGCTTATGGTGAAGAGCCTTTGGGTGGAATGAACTACATTCGCCAAGACAACCGGAGCCTATCTGAGAACTGGAGCGGAATCGGTCTAGACCATGAAGGTGCTGAAGATGAGGTGGCCTTCTCAGATGTCGACAATCACAACACATTCTCTTCGTCCAACAGCGAGCTCCATTTCTCTTCATCAAATGAGCATACGCGGAACAGAATCCCTCGTAGAAACCATCATTCCTTCCTTCATCCTGCTCTCTCTGCTGACAGCTTCCTCAAGTCGGCCAGCAGGAGAACAGATTCAGCAGAATCGAAGGCTACGACCACATGCAACACTTGCAAGCCTGCCACAATCAGTAGGGCCCCTGAAGCTGATGCCAATGCTCCGAAGAACCTCAGCAGTGTTGTGACACAGTCGAATCACCACCCCTCCGTCGGCTCGCGCACAAGGCAAAAAGGGACAAACGTGCTCTCATGGCTGTTACCCAAGTCGAAGAGGAAGACGAAATCGGACATGTCACCGAGCACCGCCGAATGTGAGAACATGTCGCAGCTTCTCAAGGAGTGGGGGGTGTTTTCACTAGAGTCTCTGAAGAAGGAGCTTGCTGAGGCCAATGAGCATAGGGACGCTGCTCTTCAGGAAGTTGGAGAGATGAGATCATCTCTGGGAGAACTAACTAGCAAGCTGCTGAGCCTGGAAGCATATTCCTCAGAACTGAAGAAGGCTCTAAAGAAAGCAACGAGCACCAAAAACAATGTGCAATCTCACTCGAAGAGATCGGCGAGATCAGTGGGTGTCAGCAGGGACGATTCATTGCCCGTCAGTCAGGAGGTAATGGTGGAAGGGTTCTTGCAGATAGTATCAGAAGCCCGCCTCTCCATCAAACAGTTCTGCAAGATGCTGCTCCAGCAAGTCGAAGACGCCGACAATGGGCTGGCAGACAAGCTGAACCTGCTCCTGCAGCCATATCAGCTGACACTCGCGGACAAGCACTCGAAAGTGATACTGTATCATCTGGAAGCTCTGATGAACCAGGCCATGTACCAGGACTTCGAGAACTGCACGTTCCAGAAGAACGGGTCGCCGAGGTGCCTCGACCCCAAGCAGGACCTCCAGGAGAACTTCGCGTCGTTTGTGGCGCTGCGCAACCTGAGCTGGAACGAGGTCCTGAAGAAGGGCACCAAGTACTACTGCGAGGACTTCAGCCGGTTCTGTGACCAGAAGATGAGCTGCATCGTGTCCACGCTGAGCTGGTCGTGGCCGTGGGCCGAGCAGCTGCTGCAGTGCTTCTTCGTGGCCGCCAAGTGCATCTGGCTGCTCCACCTGCTGGCATTCTCCTTCAGCCCGCCGCTGATGGTGCTGCGGGTCGAGGAGAACCGGGCCTTCGACCCGATGTACATGGAGGAGATCCAGGTGGAGAGGCAGAGGTCGCAGCAGAACCCGTCCCGGGTGAAGATCATGGCCATGCCCGGGTTCTACGTCCAGGACCGGGTGCTGAAATGCAGAGTGATCTGCAGATATAGCTAGACCCTGTGCCTGTAGTATAGCCCTGAGCTGGTATCATGCCTCGTGGTTTTGTTTTGACTGATATATCTTGTTAGTAGCGTGATATGTAGCATTTGCGTGTTGAGTGGATGTTGGTTCACTCGCGTGCGGTTGATACCATCTGTAAGAAATATTTATGCTAATCCTTAACGGGTAGATTGATCGATAGTTTTTGATTCCTCCATGGTTTGATCGAGTTTTTGATGGACAGAAATGCATGCATTTGAACTGCTGATGTTAAACATGGGAATGTTTTAGGAGTTTGTATATTTTGACGGTTGAGTATAGAACACATGAGTTGGCCTTGCCTGCCTTCTCGAGAGAGCCTACCTGGAGACTGAGGTATCTTCGGCTCTAAAGTCGAAATTGGGTCAGGCAGGTCCTGCGATCGCGTCACAGGCCCGCGGCCAAACCGACTGCCGATCCACCTTCTCCCACCAACGGCGGCACGCCACGCCTCCACCAGCCGCCGCGCCGCCCCGAACGCGTCGTCGTGTGACAAGGACTCAACGGCGGCAACTAGCGCAGCGGGGCAGACAGCGATGCAAGGCCCAGCAGCCGAATGGGTTTTATCGGCATCTGGCGCGACTTTAGTGGGCCGACTCAGTACTGTATCTTCATGTATTTTGAAAAATATTTCTAGATACTGGTTGAAAATTTGGAAAATACTTTTAGAAACGGGTTGAATATTTTTTATATCAAATACATGATGATTATTTTGTTAATGACATGAAACATGTTTCTAAACTACGTGAACATTTTTTTCATTGTATACACATTTTATTCAATGTCATGAACATATTTTTAAAACGTGTGAAAAATTTCTTAAAAGTATCACATACATTTTTTTGAATTATGCCAACACTTTTCACATTGTATAACATTTTTAAAAGGTCATGGAATTTTTTTCTAAACACGTGAACATCTTTTAAAATATAATGTATATTTGTTTGAATGGAATGAAACAATTTTTTAATTTGTGTGAACAATTTTAACATTGTATTAATAATATGAATGGGACAAACTTTTTTGAACACATGTGAACATTTTTTTAAATATCCTGTATATTTATTTAAATACTATCATCAACTTTGTTTAAATTATATGAACGTTTTCCAAACGCATGATGAACAATTTTGAAAAAATTATGGATAATATTTTCCATTTCAGAAATATAGGTAAGAGCGATAAAAAGGAAAAACAAATATGCGTTGGAGAGTCGGCGCTCCTCCCGATCTCGGCCGGCACATGTAGGGGGCACGTGTGTCTAGCGAATCATTCACCTTACTACAAACGAGGTATAGCACGGGAGCTCCTATACGGCGCCTGCTGAGCCCTGGAACGAACGGGCGCTCACGCGTGCCTGAGTTGGCCGCGGTCCAGCAACGCGCTTTGCTCTCCCCGCTCGGTTCCAGCTACACGCCCGCTCAGTTCGCTTGCTCGGCCACAGATTCTTTTTTCCTTTTTGTGTCAGTTGGCCTGGTAAAAAATGGCCAGATTTTTAATACTTATGAAAAAATTGTGAAATAAAAAAGATTTACGAAAATATAAAAGCTTCATTCATTTGGTGGGAAAAGGTTATTATCAATTTGAAAAAAACTTTACAACTTGAAAAAAGGTTCATTGATTTTGAAAAAAAATCACAAATTTAAAAAAGTATTCATGGAAAAGAAAAGTTCATCGATTTTGAATAAAACTTCATCCTTCTGAAAATATTCATGAATTTTGAAAAAGTTCAGGAATTTGTGAAAAGGAAAATATAAAAAGGAAAAAAAAAGTGAAATGAAAAAATAAAACAAAAAAGAAAAAGGAAACGAAAAAAGAACAAGAAGAAGAACACCGAGTTAGTAATCACAAGAGGTGTGATGTCTTTCGTGGTTACTACAGCTAATTGATAACTAAAAGATCACCGGTTCAAAGCTCCCTCATGCTCATGTTTTTTATGGTTTTTCTGAAAAAAGCTAAACAGGGCAGCCCAGTGCAGCGTCGCGCCTCGTAGTGGAAAAACGTGTCCTGGGCGAGGAACTGGTGCCGCCACCGAGTCGCTCCACGCGTTCAACGGTAAGCCCTTGATGCAGAAGGACATGGTGGTTGTCCTGCACCACATCGGCGTGAGCATCGAGCCGCCAGGTCATGGTGTGGATGTCGAGGTCGACATGTTAGAAGCGGCTAGGGCCCGTCGTGATCTTGTCGCAATGGTGTTGGTAGTCTAACAAAGTAAAGAAGTCCTTGGTTGAGGCACCACCTTGAAGAGGTCACCCTCAATGCCGAACTGGACATGGATGGTTTTGTGGACCTCGGCAACTTTTATCATGGGTCGGCTTCCTCTGAACCAGACTATAGTGATAACTCACAAGTATAGGAGATCAATTGTAGTCTCTTTCGATAAGTAAGAGTGTCAAACCCAACGAGGAGCTAAAGGTAGAACAAATATTCCCTCAAGTTTTATTGACCACCGATACAACTCTACGCACGCTTGATGTTCGCTTTACCTAGAACAAGTATAAAACTAAAAATACTTTATAGGTGTAACAGGATAGGTTTACAAGAATATAAAGAGCACGTAAATAAAACCTAGAGGCTGTTTTAGGTAAAGAAGCAATAAAGTTAGTATAGCGAGTGTGGAAAAGTGGTGGTAGGAATTGCGAAATTGTCCCTAAGCAATTGACTACTTTACTAGACCGATAGCAAGTTTTATGTGGGAGAGGCCACTGCTAGCATGTCATCTTTGACTTGAAATTCTATGCACTTATGATTGGAACTATTGGCAAGCATCCGCAACTACTAACGTTCATTAAGGTAAAACCCAACCATAGCATTAAGATATATTGGTCCCCCTTCAATCCCGTATGCATCAATTTCTATGCCAGGTTGAAGCTTTTGTCACTCTTGCCTTCCAATACATAGTCCTATCAACATACAACTAACCCTATGGTGTGATCCACGCGCGTGCTTATATGATGGGCACCAAAGGATAGCAACATAACCACAAGCAAATTAAACCAATCATAGCAATTCACCAATTACCGATAGGACAACGAAAATCTACTCAGACATCATAGGATGTCAACACATCATTCGATAATAATATGAAGCATAAAGCACCATGTTCAAGTAGAGGGTACAGCGGGTTGCGGGAGAGTGGACCGCTGTAGATAGATGGGGGAAAGTGATGAAGATGTTGGTGAAGATGACAGAGGTGTTGGTGTAGATCGCCGTCACACGATGATGGCCCTGGCGGCGTTCCGACGCCACCGGGAGAGAGCTCCCCTTCTTCTTCTTCTTCTTCTTCTTCTTTCTTGACCTTCTCCCTAGATGGGAGAAGGGTTTACCCCCTGGTCCATGGCTTCCATGGCGGCGGAGGGGCAAGAGCCCCTCCGAGATTGGATCTGTCTCACTGTCTCTCTCTGTTTCTGCGTTCCAGATTCTGGCCTTTCACCGTTTCTTATATTACCAGAGATTCGTAACTCTGATTGGGCTGAAATTTTAACATGATTTGTATCGGGATATTGGCTTTCTTGCGGCGAAAGAAGGGTACCAACCGCCTTACGGGGTGGCCACGAGGGTCAAGGGCGTTCCCACCCCCTGGGGCGCGCCCCCTGCCTCGTGGCCCCCTTGGGCATCGTCTCGTGTTGATTCTTCTTCCCAAAAATCACATATATTCCAAAAAAATCTCCGTAAGTTTTTATCTCGTTTGGACTCCATTTGATATGGATTTTCTGCGAAACAAAAGGCATGCAACAAATAGGAACTGGTACTGGGCACTGGATCAATATGTTAGTCCCAAAAATAGTATAAAAAGTTGCCAAAATTATATGAAAGTTGTATAATATTGGCATGGAACAATCAATAATTATAGATATGACGGAGATGTATCACATAGCACCTAGGTAAGCAAGGTTAGCCGCATTAGCATCCATCTCCGGCGTGGAAACAGTGACGATGTGTCCTTCATTAGGGTGCATCGAGGAGCCACTGATGTGAGTCGCCTGGTGCGACACCTGATACGTTGCAGGAGGAATTGACGGCTGCAGTGGTGAACGCTACACATCGACAGTTTACGATAGAGAAGCGGGTACGACAATGAAGATAGTGACAAAGGATTTGTGTAGTCCCGAGCGTGATGTCCGATCCGCCAACAGGGAAGGCAAGTAAACGGATTCCTAAAGTGGATCTTGCAGTGTCCCTTGAGGGGGCAATGGGAGTGTGCATCAAGTGATACGGGGAATACTATGCTCCCACAATACGGGCTTCCGAGAGCCCTTGGATCAGATATCCAATGGTCAAGTACCGAGCTCCTGCAAGTTCGCAAAAAACTTCTCTAAGGAACCGTTATTTATGCGCAAGTCCGAGAGCTCATCTCATGACCATTGGATCTCATATCCAAGGGCTCTCGGGAGCCCATATCATGGTAGCATAACACATCTGGGGTAAATCTGCTAATGAGTTCACAAACCTCTCAAACGGTCGCGGAATTACCCAAGCCATGACAATTCCAACTCAAGATAGACATTGTGCCTGACGGTGGCCCTCGAGGAGGCCATCTGATCGTGCTTCATTTGTTTTTACATCTTAAGTTCCCTTCTTGCTCGTGCTCCAATCACAGTCCGCATTCCAGTCTTTTGATCTCTTTGTATCTTGCTTCGGAGTAAGGCTAGGTGGAACTATAGGTGGTGGCAGCGCTAAGGGCATCTCCAATAGCTACACACAAAAAATCCTCCCGCATCTGTCCGCGGACCGGGGGGCAGGTCCGCGGTCACGAATGCGGGAGGCAGCAATCCAACCATAGCCGCATACATTTTCACAATAACTCGAACAAACTGGAAGAATTTCATGCAAACACGGCCGAAATTCATATAAACATGAAAGATTTCATATAAAAATACCGGATTTTCATATAAACATGACATATTTCATTACATTTAAATCAATAAGCGGGGCTAGTCCGGATTTGAAGGTATAATAATACCTAATCTAAATCACCGACCGCGGATCCCTTTATCTTCTTCGTGTCCGGCAGCCCGATCACCAGACTGCTGGGAGCCATGGAGGTATATGCTTCAGCGCAAAGGATGGATCTCTTCCCCACCACTCATCAGAGTAGAACCCTTGGCTGATGCTTCAGCCGGAGGGGAAGGCGGTGTCTCCGCTTCGGTGGAGTCCATGTGGGATCAATGGAGGTCCTCGGAAGAGAAGAACCAGGCAAGACACCAGCGTACGCCTGAAGGAAATATGCCCTAGAGGCAATAATAAAGTTATTATTTATTTCCTTATATCATGATAAATGTTTATTATTCATGCTAGAATTGTATTAACCGGAAACGTAATACTTGTGTGAATACATAGACAAACAGAGTGTCACTAGTATGCCTCTACTTGACTAGCTCGTTAATCGAAGATGGTTATGTTTCCCAACCATAGACATGAGTTGTCATTTGATTAACGGGATCACATCATTAGGAGAATGATGTGATTGACATGACCCATTCCATTAGCTTAGCACCCGATCATTTAGTATGTTGCTATTGCTTTCTTCATGACTTATACATGTTCCTATGACTATGAGATTATGCAACTCCCGTTTACCGGAGGAACACTTTGTGTGCTACCAAACGTCACAACGTAACTGGGTGATTATAAAGGTGCTCTGTAGGTGTCTCCAAAGGTACATGTTGGGTTGGCATATTTCGAGATTAGGATTTGTCGCTCCGATTGTCGGAGAGGTATCTCTGGGCCCTCTCGGTAATACACATCACTTAAGCCTTGCAAGCAATGCAACTAATAAGTTAGTTGCAAGATGATGTATTACGGAACGAGTAAAGAGACTTGCCGGTAACGAGATTGAACTAGGTATTGAGATACCGACGATCGAATCTCGGGCAAGTAACATACCGATGACAAAGGGAACAACGTATGTTGTTATGCGGTCTGACCGATAAAGATCTTCGTAGAATATGTTGGAGACAATATGAGCATCCAGGTTCCGCTGTTGTTTATTGACCGGAGACGTGTCTCGGTCATGTCTACATTGTTCTCGAACCCGTAGGGTCCGCACGCTTAACGTTACGATGACAGTTTCATTATGAGTTTATATATTTTGATGTACCGAAGGTTGTTCGGAGTCCCGGATGTGATCACGGACTTGACGAGGAGTCTCAAAATGGTCGAGACATAAAGATCGATATATTGGACGACTATATTTGGACACCGGAAAGGTTCCGGGTAAGATTGGGACAATACCGGATCACCGGGAGGTTATTGGAACCCCCCGGGAGGTATATGGGCCTTATTGGGCCCTAATGGAAAGGAGGGGAAAGGAGCAAGGGAGGGGGCGCCCCCCCAAGCCCAATCCGAATTAGGAAGGGGGCCGGCCTCCCCTTTCCTTCCTCCCTCCTTCCTCTTCCTTCCCTCTCCTACTCCTAATAGGAAAAAGGGGAGTCCTACTCCCGGTGGGAGTTGGATTCCCCCCTTTGGGCGCGCCACCCTCCTTGGCCGGCCCCCTCCTCCACTCCTTTATATACGGGGGCAGGGGGCACCCCAGAGACAGAACAATTGATCATTGATCTCTTAGCGTGTGCGGTGCCCCCCTCCACCATAATCCTCGATAATATTGTAGCGGTGCTTAGGAGAAGCCCTGCGACGGTAGAACATCAAGATCGTCACCACGCCGTCGTGCTGACGGAACTCATCCCCGACACTTTTCTGGATCGGAGTCCGGGGATCATCATCGAGCTGAACGTGTGCAAAAGATCGGAGGTGCCGTAGTTTCCGTGCTTGATCGGTCGGGCCGTGAAGACGTACGACTACATCAACCGCGTTGTTATAACGCTTCCGCTTCCGGTCTACGAGGGTACATAGACAACACTCTCCCCTCTCGTTGCTGTGCATCACCATGATCTTGCGTGTGCATAGGATTTTTTTTGAAATTACTACGTTCCCCAACAATGGCATCAGAGCCTAGGTTTTATGTGTTGATGTTATATGCACGAGTAGAACACAAGTGAGTTGTGGGTGATATAAGTCATACTGCTTACCAGCATGTCATACTTTGGTTCGGCAGTATTGTTGGATGAAGCGGTCCGGACCGACATTACGCGTACGCTTACGCGAGACTGGTTCTACCGACGTGCTTTGCACACAGGTGGCTGGCGGGTGTCAGTTTCTCCAACTTTAGTTGAACCGAGTGTGGCTACGCCCGGTCCTTGCGAAGGTTAAAACAGTACCAACTTGACAAACTATCATTGTGGTTTTTGATGCGTAGGTAAGATTGGTTCTTGCTAAGCCCGTAGCAGCCACGTAAAACTTGCAACAAACAAAGTAGAGGACGTCTAACTTGTTTTTGCAGGGCATGTTGTGATGTGATATGGTCAAGGCATGATGCTAAATTTTATTGTATGAGATGATCATGTTTTGTAACCAAGTTATCGGCAACTGGCAGGAGCCATATGGTTGTCGCTTTATTGTATGCAATGCAATCGCCCTGTAATGCTTTACTTTATCACTAAGCGGTAGCGATAGTCGTAGAAGCATAAGATTGGCGAGACGACAATGATGCTATGATGGAGATCAAGGTGTCGCGCCAGTGATGATGGTGATCATGACGATGCTTCGGAGATGGAGATCACAAGCACAAGATGATGATGGCCATATCATATCACTTATATTGATTACATGTGATGTTTATCTTGTATGCATCTTATCTTGCTTTGATTGATGGTAGCATTATAAGATGATCTCTCACTAAATTTCAAGATAAAAGTGTTCTCCCTGAGTATGCACCATTGCCAAAGTTCGTCGTGCCCAGACACCATGTGATGATCGGGTGTGATAAGCTCTACGTCCATCTACAATGGGTGCAAGCCAGTTTTGCACACGCAGAATACTCAGGTTAAACTTGGCGAGCCTAGCATATGCAGATATGGCCTCGGAACACTGAGACCGAAAGGTCGAGCGTGAATCATATAGTAGATATGATCAACATAGTAATGTTCACCATTGAAAACTACTCCATTTCACGTGATGATTGGTTATGGTTTAGTTGATTTGGATTAGGTGATCACTTAGAAGATTAGAGGGAAGTCTTTCTAAGTGGGAGTTCTTCAGTAATATGATTAATTGAACTTAAATTTATCATGAACTTAGTACCTTATAGTATCTTGCTTGTTTATGTTTGGTTGTAGATAGATGGCCCGTGCTGTTGTTCCGTTGAATTTTAATGCGTTCCTTGAGAAAGCAAAGTTGAAAGATGATGGTAGCAATTATACGGACTGGGTCCGTAACTTGAGGATTATCCTCATTGCTGCACAAAAGAATTACGTCCTGGAAGCACCGCTGGGTGCCAGGCCTGCTGCTGATGCAACTGACGACGTTAAGAATGTCTGGCAGAGCAAAGATGATGACTACTCGATAGTTCAATGTGCCATGCTTTACGGCTTAGAACCGGGTCTTCAACGACATTTTGAACGTCATGGAGCATATGAGATGTTCCAGGAGTTGAAGCTAATATTTCAAGCAAATGCCCGGATTGAGAGATATGAAGTCTCCAATAAGTTCTATAGCTGCAAGATGGAGGAGAACAGTTCTGTCAGTGAGCATATACTCAAAATGTCTGGGTATAATAATCACTTGATTCAACTGGGAGTTAATCTTCCGGATGATTGCGTCATTGACAGAATTCTCCAATCACTTCCACCTAGCTATAAGAGCTTCGTGATGAACTATAATATGCAAGGGATGGATAAGACAATTCCCGAGCTCTTCGCAATGCTAAAAGCTGCGGAGGTAGAAATCAAGAAGGAGCATCAAGTGTTGATGGTCAACAAGACCACTAGTTTCAAGAAAAAGGGCAAGGGGAAGAAGAAGGGGAACTTCAAGAAGAACAGCAAGCAAGTTGTTGCTCAGGAGAAGAAACCCAAGTCTGGACCTAAGCCTGAAACTGAGTGCTTCTACTGCAAGCAGACTGGTCACTGGAAGCGGAACTACCCCAAGTATTTGGCGGATAAGAAGGATGGCAAGGTGAACAAAGGTATATGTGATATACATGTTATTGATGTGTACCTTACTAGAGCTCGCAGTAGCACCTGGGTATTTGATACTGGTTTTGTTGCTAATATTTGCAACTCGAAACAGGGACTACGGATTAAGCGAACACTGGCGAAGGACGAGGTGACGATGCGCGTGGGAAATGGTTCCAAAGTCGATGTGATCGCGGTTGGCACGCTACCTCTACATCTACCATCGGGATTAGTATTAGACCTAAATAATTGTTATTTGGTGCCAGCGTTGAGCATGAACATTATATTTGGATCTTGTTTGATGCGAAACGGTTATTCATTTAAATCAGAGAATAATGGTTGTTCTATTTATATGAGTAATATCTTTTATGGTCACGCACCCTTGAAGAGTGGTCTATTTTTGATGAATCTTGATAGTAGTGATACACATATTCATACTTTTAAAGCCAAAAGATGCAGAGTTGATAATGATAGTGCAACTTATTTGTGGCACTGCCGTTTAGGTCATATCGGTGTAAAGTGCATGAAGAAACTCCATACTGATGGACTTTTGGAACCACTTGATTATAAATCACTTGGTACTTGCGAACCGTGCCTCATGGGTAAGATGACTAAAACGCCGTTCTCCGGTACTATGGAGAGAGCAACAGATTTGTTGGAAATCATACATACAGATGTATGTGGTCCAATGAATGTTGAAGCTCGTGGCGGATATCGTTATTTTCTCACCTTCACAGATGATTTAAGCAGATATGGGTATATCTACTTAATGAAACATAAGTCTGAAACATTTGAAAAGTTCAAAGAATTTCATAGTGAAGTTGAAAATCATCGTAGTAAGAAAATAAAGTTTCTACGATCTGATCGTGGAGGAGAATATTTGAGTTACGAGTTTGGTTTACATTTGAAACAATGCAGAATAGTTTCGCAACTCACGCCACCCGGAACACCATAGCGTAATGATGTGTCCGAATGTCGTAATCGTACTTTACTTGATATGGTGCGATCTATGATGTCTCTTACAGATTTACCACTATCGTTTTGGGGTTATGCTTTAGAGACGGCCGCATTCACGTTAAATAGGGCACCATCAAAATCCGTTGAGACAACGCCTTATGAACTATGGTTTGGGAAGAAACCAAAGTTGTCGTTTCTGAAAGTTTGGGGCTGCGATGCTTATGTGAAAAAGCTTCAACCTGATAAGCTCGAACCCAAATCAGAGAAATGTGTCTTCATAGGATACCCGAAGCAGACTGTTGGGTACACCTTCTATCACAGATCCGAAGGCAAGACATTTGTTGCTAAGAATGGATCCTTTCTAGAGAAGGAGTTTCTCTCGAAAGAAGTGAGTGGGAGGAAAGTAGAACTTGATGAGGTAACTATACCTGCTCCCTTATTGGAAAGTAGTACATCACAGAAACCGGTTTCTGTGACACCTACACCAATTAGTGAGGAAGATAATGATGATGATCATGAAACTTCAGAACTAGTTACTACTGAACCTCGTAGATCAACCAGAGTAAGATCCGCACCAGAGTGGTATGGTAATCCTGTTCTACAAGTCATGCTACTAGATCATGATGAACCTACGAACTATGAAGAAGCAATGGTGAGCCCAGATTCCGCAAAATGGCTTGAAGCCATGAAATCTGAGATGGGATCCATGTATGAGAACAAAGTGTGGACTTTGGTTGACTTGCCCAATGATCGGCAAGCAATTGAAAATAAATGGATCTTCAAGAAGAAGACTGACGCTGATGGTAATGTTACTGTCTACAAAGCTCAACTTGTCGCAAAAGGTTTTCGACAAGTTCAAGGGATTGACTACGATGAGACCTTCTCACCCGTAGCGATGCTTAAGTCTGTCCGAATCATATTAGCAATTGCCGCATTTTATGATTATGAAATTTGGCAGATGGATGTCAAAACTGCATTCCTGAATGGATTTCTGGAAGAAGAGTTGTATATGATGCAGCCGGAAGGTTTTGTCGATCCAAAGGGAGCTAACAAAGTGTGCAAGCTCCAGCGATCCATTTATGGACTGGTGCAAGCATCTCGGAGTTGGAATAAACGCTTTGATAGTGTGATCAAAGCATTTGGTTTTGTACAGACTTTTGGAGAAGTCTGTATTTACAAGAAAGTGAGTGGGAGCTCTGTAGCATTTCTGATATTATATGTGGATGACATATTACTAATCAGAAATGATATTGAATTTCTGGATAGCATAAAGAGATACTTGAATAAGAGTTTTTCGATGAAAAACCTCGGTGAAGCTGCTTACATATTGGGCATTAAGATCTATAGAGATAGATCAATATGCTTAATTGGACTTTCACAAAGCACATACCTTGACAAAGTTTTGAAGAAGTTCAAAATGGATCAAGCAAAGAAAGGATTCTTGCCTGTGTTACAAGGTGTGAAGTTCAGTAAGACTCAATGCCCGACCACTGCAGAAGATAGAGAGAAAATGAAAGATGTTCCCTATGCTTCAGCCATAGGCTCTACCATGTATGCAATGCTGTGTACCAGACCTGATGTGTGCCTTGCTATACGTCTAGCAGGGAGGTACCAAAGTAATCCAGGAGTGGATCACTGGACAGCGGTCAAGAACATCCTGAAATACCTGAAAAGGACTAAGGATATGTTTCTCGTATATGGAGGTGACAAAGAGCTCATCGTAAATGGTTACGTTGATGCAAGCTTTGACACTGATCCGGACGATTCTAAATCGCAAACCGGATACGTATTTACATTAAACGGTGGAGCTGTCAGTTGGTGCAGTTCTAAACAAAGCGTCGTGGCGGGATCTACATGTGAAGCGGAGTACATAACTGCTTCGGAAGCAGCAAACGAAGGAGTCTGGATGAAGGAGTTCATATCCGATCTAGGTGTCATACCTAGTGCATCGGGTCCAATGAAAATCTTTTGTGACAATACTAGTGCAATTGCCTTGGCAAAGGAATCCAGATTTCACAAGAGAACCAAGCACATCAAGAGACGCTTCAATTCCATCCGGGATCTAGTCCAGGTGGGAGACATAGAGATTTGCAAGATACATATGGATTTGAATGTAGCAGACCCATTGACTAAGCCTCTTCCACGAGCAAAACATGATCAGCACCAAGGCTCCATGGGTGTTAGAATCATTACTGTGTAATCTAGATTACTGACTCTAGTGCAAGTGGGAGACTGAAGGAAATATGCCCTAGAGGCAATAATAAAGTTATTATTTATTTCCTTATATCATGATAAATGTTTATTATTCATGCTAGAACTGTATTAACTGAAAACGTAATACTTGTGTGAATACATAGACAAACAAAGTGTCACTAGTATGCCTCTACTTGACTAGCTCGTTAATCGAAGATGGTTATGTTTCCTAAACATAGACATGAGTTGTCATTTGATTAACGGGATCACATCATTAGGAGAATGATGTGATTGACATGACCCATTCCATTAGCTTAGCACCCGATCGTTTAGTATGTTGCTATTGCTTTCTTCATGACTTATACATGTTCCTATGACTATGAGATTATGCAACTCCCGTTTACCGGAGGAACACTTTGTGTGCTACCAAACGTCACAACGTAACTGGGTCATTATAAAGGTGCTCTACAGGTGTCTCCAAAGGTACATGTTGGGTTGGCATATTTCGAGATTAGGATTTGTCGCTCCGATTGTCGGAGAGGTATCTCTGGGCTCTCTCGGTAATACACACCACTTAAGCCTTGCAAGCAATGCAACTAATAAGTTAGTTGCAAGATGATGTATTACGGAACGAGTAAAGAGACTTGCCGATAACGAGATTGAACTAGGTATTGAGATACCGACGATCGAATCTCGGGCAAGTAACATACCGATGACAAAGGGAACAACGTATGTTGTTATGCGGTCTGACCGATAACGATCTTCGTAGAATATGTAGGAGCCAATATGAGCATCCAGGTTCCGCTATTGGTTATTGACCGGAGACGTGTCCCGGTCATGTCAACATTGTTCTCGAACCCGTAGGGTCCGCACGCTTAACATTACGATGACAGTTTCATTACGAGTTTATATATTTTGATGTACCGAAGGTTGTTCGGATTCCCGGATGTGATCACGGACTTGACGAGGAGTCTCGAAATGGTCGATACATAAAGATCGATATATTGGACGACTATATTTGGACACCGGAAAGGTTCCGGGTAAGATTGGGACAATACCGGATCACCGGGAGGTTATCGGAACCCCCCGGGAGGTATATGGGCCTTATTGGGCCTTAGTGGAAACGAGGGGAAAGGAGCAAGGGAGGGCCCCCCCCCCAGCCCAATCCGAATTGGGAAGGGGGCCGGCCCCCCTTTCCTTCCTCCCTCCTTCCTCTTCCTTCCCTCTCCTACTCCTAATAGGAAAAAGGGGAGTCCTACTCCCGATGGGAGTTGGACTCCCCCCTTTGGGCGCGCCACCCTCCTTGGCCGGCCCCCTCCTCCACTCCTTTATATACGGGGGCAGGGGGGCACCCCAGAGACAGAACAATTGATCATTGATCTCTTAGGCGTGTGCGGTGCCCCCCTCCACCATAATCCTCGATAATATTGTAGCGGTGCTTAGGCGAAGCCCTGCGACGGTAGAACATCAAGATCGTGAGCACGCCATCGTGCTGACGGAACTCATCCCCAACACTTCGCTGAATCAGAGTCCGGGGATCGTCATCGAGCTGAACATGTGCAAAAACTCGGAGGTGTCGTAGTTTCGGTGCTTGATCGGTCGGGCCGTAAAGACGTACGACTACATCAACCGCGTTGTCATAACGCTTTCGCTTCCGGTCTACGAGGGTACGTAGACAACACTCTCCCCTCTCGTTGCTGTGCATCACCATGATCTTGCGTGTGCGTAGGAATTTTTTTGAAATTACTACGTTCCCCAACAACGCCGGCGTCGCCTAAGCAGTGGCCTTCGTATGACCCAAGCGGCAGCGGACTCCCGTTTTCTACTTCTCCTCGATGATGGCGGCGGACACGGAGGCGTTGGCCACTGACTCATCGCTCTCCGCGTGAAGGAAATATGCCCTAGAGGCAATAATAAAGTTGTTATTTATATTTCCTTATATCATGACAAATGTTTTGTTATTCATGCTAGAATTGTATTAACCGGAAACTTAGTACATGTGTGAATAAATAGACAAACAGAGTGTCACTAGTTTGCCTCTACTTGACTAGCTCGTTGAATCAATGATGGTTATGTTTCCTAACCATGGACATGAATTGTCATTTGATTAACGGGATCACATCATTAAAGAATGATGTGATTGACTTTACACATCCGTTAGCTTAGCACGATGATCGTTTAGTTTGTTGTTGTTGCTTTCTCCATAACTATACATGTTCCTATGATTATGAGATCATGCAACTCCCGAATACCGGAGGAATACTTTGTGCACTACCAAACGTCACAACATAACTGGGTGATTATAAGGGTGCTCTACAGGTGTCTCCGATGGTATTTGTTGAGTTGGCATGGACCAAGATTAGGATTTGTCACTCCGATTGTCAGAGAGGTATCTCTGGGCCCTCTCGGTAATGTACATCACTATAAGCCTTGCAAGCAATGTAGCTAATGAGTTAGTTACGGGATGTAGCATTACGGAACGAGTAAAGAGACTTGCCGGTAACGAGATTGAACTAGGTATTGATATACTGATGATCGAATCTCGGGCAAGTAACATACCGTTGACAAAGGGAACACGTATACCGTTATGCGGTTTGACCGATAAAGATCTTCGTAGAATATGTAGGAACCAATATGAGCATCCAGGTTCCGCTATTGGTTATTGACCGGAGACATGTCTCGGTCATGTCTACATAGTTCTCGAACCCGTAGGGTCCGCACGCTTAACGTTTGGTGACGATCGGTATTACGAGTTTATGTGTTTTGATGTACCGAAGGTAGTTCGGAGTACCGGATTTGATCACGTACATAATGAGGAGTCTCAAAATGGTCAAGACGTAAAGATAGATATATTGGAAGCCTATGTTTGGACATCGGAATGGTTCCGAGTGAAAACGGGAGTATACCGGAGCATCGGGAGGTTACCGGAACCCCCGGGAGGTATATGGGCCTTATTGTGCCTTAGTAGGAGAGAGGGGAAAGGAGCAAAGGAGCGCCCCCCCCCCAAGCCCAATCCGAATTGGGAGGGGACCCGACCCCCCTTTCCTTCCTCCTCCCTCCTCCTTCCTTCTCTCCTAAATCCAAAAGGGCAAGGGGGATCCTACTCCCGGTGGGAGTAGGACTCCCCTTGGGGCGCGCCTAGGAGGCCAAGCCCCTCCCCCTCCTCCACTCCTTTATATACGGGGGAGGGGGCACCTCATGGACACACAAGTTGCTCATTGATCTTTAGTCGTGTGCGGTGCCCCCTCCACCATAATCCACCTCGGTAATATCGTAGCGGTGCTTAGGCGAAGCCCTGTTCCGGTAGCAACATCATTAACATCATCACGTTGTCATGCTGACAAAGCTCTCCCTCGAAGCTCTACTGGATCGTGAGTTCGCGGGACGTCACCGAGCCGAACGTGTGTAGATCGCGGAGGTGTCATACCTTCGGTGCTAGATCGGTCGATCATGAAGACGTACGACTACATCAACCGCGTAGTCATAACGCTTCCGCTTACGGTCTACGAGGGTACGTAGATGATACTCTCCCCTCTCATTGCTATGCATCACCATGATCTTGTGTGTGCGTATTAATTTTTTTGAAATTATTGCATTACCCAACAGTGGCATCCGAGCCAGGTTTATGAGTAGATGTTATATGCACGAGTAGAACACAAAGGAGTTGTTGGCATGGGTATATACATATTGCTTGCCGTCACTAGTTGATTCTTGATTCAGCGGTATTGTTGGACGAAGCGGCTCAGACCGACATTACGCGTACACTTACGCGAGACTGGTTCTTCCGACGTGCTTCGCACATAGGTGGCTAGTGGGTGTCAGTTTATCCAACTTTAGTTGAATCGGATTCAATGAACATGATTCTTTCTGAAGATCAAAAAGCAATCACTATACCGCGTTGTGGTTTTTGATGCGTAGGTAAGAACGGTTCTTGCTCAGCCCGTAGCAGCCATGTAAAACTTGAAACAACAAAGTAGAGGACGTCTAACTTCTTTTTGCAGGGCATCTTGTGATGTGATATGGTCAAGACATGATGCTATATTTTATTGTATGAGATGATCATGTTTTGTAACACAGTTATCGGCAACTGGCAGGAGCCATATGGTTGTCGCTTTATTGTATGAAATGCAATCGCCATGTAATTGCTTTACTTTATCACTAAGCGGTAGCGATAGTCGTAGAAGCAACAGTTGGCGAGATGACAATGATGATTCGATGGAGATCAAGGTGTCAAGCCGGTGACGATGGTGGTCTTGACAGTGCTTTGAAGATGGAGATCAAAGGCACAAGATGATGATGGCCATATCACATCACTTATATTGATTACATGTGATATTTATCCTTTATGCATCTTATTTTGCTTAGTTCATTGGTAGCATTATAAGATGATCTCTCACTAAATTTCAAGGTATAAGTGTTCTCCCTGAGTACGCACCATTGCTATAGTTCGTCGTGCCGAGACACCACATGATGATCGGGTGTGATAAGCTCTACGTTCACATACCACGGGTGCGAGCCAGTTTTGCACACGCGGAATACTCGGGTTAAACTTGAAGAGCCTAGCATATGCAGATATGGCCTCGGAACACTAAGACCGAAAGGTCGAGCATGAATCATATAGTAGATATGATCAACATAATGATATTCACCATTGAAAACTACTCCATCTCACGTGATGATCGGACATGGTTTAGTTGATATGGATCACGTGATCACTTAGATGATTACAGAGATGTCTATCTAAGTGGGAGTTCTTAAGTAATTTGATTAATTGAACTTTAATTTATCATGAACTTAGTACCTGAAAGTATTTTGCATGTCTATGTTGTTGTAGATAGATGGCCCGTGCTGTTGTTCCGTTGAATTTTAATGCATTCCTATATAAAGCTAAGTTGGAAGATGATGGTAGCAACTACATGTTCTGGGTCCGTAATTTTAGGATTATCCTCATTGCTGCACAGAAGAATTATGTCCTGGAAGCACCGCTAGGTGACAAACTCGCTGGAGGAGCAACGCCATATGTTATGAACACCTATCAGAGGAAAGCTGATGACTACTCGATAGTTCAGTGTGCCATGCTTTATGGCTTAGAACCGGGACTTCAACGACGTTTTGAACGTCATGGAGCATATGAGATGTTCCAGGAGTTGAAGTTAATATTTCAAGCAAATGCACGGATTGAGAAATATGAAGTCTCCAATAAGTTCTACAGCTGCAAGATGGAGGAGAATAGTTCTGTCAGTGAACATATACTCAGAATGTCTGGGTACCACAACCACTTGACTCAACTGGGAGTTAATCTTCCTGATGATAGTGTCATTGACAGAGCTCTTCAATCACTGCCACCAAGCTACATGAGCTTCGTGATGAACTATAATATGCAAGGGATGGATAAGACGATTGATGAGCTCTTCGCAATGCTAAAGGTTGCGGGGTTAAAAATCAAGAAGGAGCATCAAGTGTTGATGGTCAACAAGACCACCAGTTTCAAGAAAAAGGGTAAAGGGAAGAAGGGGAACTTCAAGAAGAATAGCAAGCCAATTGCTGCTCAAGTGAAGAAACCCTATTCTGGACCTAAGCCTGAGACTGAGTGCTTCTACTGCAAAGGAACTGGTCACCGGAAGCGGAATTGCCCCAAGTATTTAGCGGAGAAGAAGGATGGCAGAGTGAAGGTATATTTGATATACATGTTATTGATGTGTACCTTACTAATGCTCGCAGTAGTGCCTCGGTATTTGATACTGGTTCAGTTGCTAACTTTTGCAACTCGAAACAAGGGCTATAGATTAAGCGAAGATTGGCTAAGGACGAGGTGACGATGCGCGTGGGAAATGGTTCCAAAGTCGATGTGATCGCCGTCGGCACGCTACCTCTACATCTACCTTCGGGATTAGTTTTAGACCTAAATAATTGTTATTTGGTGCCAGCGTTGAGCATGAGCATTATATCTGGATCTTGTTTGATGCGAGACTGTTATTCATTTAAATCAGAGAATAATGGTTGTTCTATTTATACGAGTAATATGTTTTATGGTCATGCCCCCCTGATGAGTGGTCCATTTTTACTAAATCTTGATAGTAGTGATACACATGTTCATAGTATTGAAACCAAAAGATGCAGAGTTGATAATGATAGTACAACATATTTGTGGCACTGCTGTTTAGGTCATATTGGTGTAAAGCGCATGAAGAAACTCCATTCTAATGGACTTCTGGAATCACCTGATTATGAATCACTTGGTACTTGCGAACCATGCCCCATGGGCAAGATGACTAAAATCCGTTCTCCAGAACAATAGAGCGAGCAAGAGAGTTATTGGAAATCATACATACTGATGTATGTGGTCCAATGAACATTGAAGCTCACGGCGGATATCGTTATTTTCTCACCTTCACAGATGATTTGAGCAGATATGGGTATATCTACTTCATGAGACATAAGTCTGAAACATTTGAAAAGTTCAAAGAATTTCAGAGTGAAGTGGAAAATCATCGTAACAAGAAAATCAAGTTTCTACGATCTGATCGTGGAGGTGAGTATTTGAGTTATGAGTTTGGACTTCATTTGAAACAATGTGGAATAGTTTCGCAACTCACGCCACCTGGAACACGACAACGTAATGGTGTGTCTGAACATCGTAATCGTACTTTACTAGATATGGTGCAATCTATGATGTCGCTCACTAATTTACCGCTATCATTTTGGGGTTACGCTTTAGAGACAGATGCATTCACATTAAATAGGGCACCATCTAAATCCGTTGAGACGACACCTTATGAACTCTGGTTTGGCAGGAAACCCAAGTTGTCATTTCTTAAAGTTTGGGGCTGCGATGCTTATGTGAAAAAGCTTCAACCTGATAAGCTCGAACCCAAATCAGAGAGATGTGTCTTCATAGGATACCCAAAGGAGACTGTTGGGTACACCTTCTATCACAAATCTGAAGGCAAGATATTCGTTGCTAAGAATGTATCCTTTCTAGAGAAGGAGTTTCTCTCGAAAGAAGTGAGTGGGAGGAAAGTAGAACTTGACGAGGTAATTGTACCTTCTCCCTTATTGGAAAGTAGTTCATCACTGAAATCAGTTCCAGTGATTCCTACACCAGTAAGTGAGGAAGCTAATGATGATGATCATGAAACTTCTGATCAAGTTACTACCAAACCTCGTAGGTCAACCAGAGTAAGATCCGCACCAGAGTGGTATGGTAATCCTGTTCTGGAAGTCATGTTACTTGATGCTACCTCTTGAGCACTGCGTTGGTTTTCCCTTGAAGAGGAAAGGGTGATGCAGTAAAGTAGCGTAAGTATTTACCACAATTTTTGAGAACCATGGTATCAATCTAGTAGGAGACTACACACAAGTCCCTCGTACCTACACAAACAAATAAGAACCTCGCAACCAATGTGATAAAGGGGTTGCCAATCCCTTCAGGGTCACTTACGAGAGTGAGATCTGATAGAGATAATAATAATAAGATAAATATTTTTGGTATTTTTATGATATAGATTGAAAGTAAAGATTGCGAAATAAAATAGATTGGAAACTTATATGATAAAAGATAGACCCGGGGGCCATAGGTTTCACTAATGGCTTCTCTCAAGATAGCATAAGTATTATGGTGGGTGAACAAATTAGTGTCGAGCAATTGATAGAAAAGTGCATAATTATGAGAATATCTAGGCATGATCATGTATATAGGCATCACGTCTATGACAAGTAGACCGAAATGATTCTGCATCTCCTACTGTTACTCCATGATAACCCACAAGTATAGGGGATCGCAACAGTTTGCGAGGGTAGAGTATTCAACCCAAATTTATTGATTCGACACAAGGGGAGCCAAAGAATATTCTCAAGTATTAGCACCTGAGTTGTCAATTTAACCACACCTGGAAACTTAATATCTGCAGCAAAGTGTTTAGTAGCAAAGTAATACGATAGTAATGATAACGGTAGCAAAAGGTAACAGTAATAAAGTAATGTTTTTGGCATTTTGTAGTGATGATATCAATAGCAACGGAAAAAGTAAATAAGCGAAGAACAATATATGGAAAGCTCGTAGGCAACGGATCGGTGATGGAGAATCATGCCGGATGTGGTTCATCATGTAACAGTCATAACCTAGGGTGACACAGAACTAGCTCCAGTTCATTGATATAATGTAGGCATGTATTCCGAACATAGTCATACGTGCTTATGGAAAAGAACTTGCATGGCATCTTTTGTCCTACCCTCCTGTGACAGCGGGGTCCTTACGGAAACTAAGGGATATTAAGGCCTCCTTTTAATAGAGAACTGGAACAAAGCATTAACACATAGTGAATAGATGAACTCCTCAAACTACGGTCATCACCGGTAAGTATCCCGATTATTGTCACTTCGGGGTTAACGGATCATAACACATAATAGGTGACTATAGACTTGCAAGATAGGATCAAGAACACTCATATATTGATGAAAACATAATAGGTTCAGATCTGAAATCATGGCACTCGGGCCCTAGTGACAAGCATTAAGCATAGCAAAGTCATAGCAACATCAATCTCAGAACATAGTGGACACTAGGGATCAAACCCTAACAAAACTAACTCGATTACATGATAGATCTCATCCAACCCATCACCGTCCAGCAAGCCTACGATGGAATTACTCACGCGCGGTGATGAGCATCATGAAATTGGTGGAGGATGGTTGATGATGAAGATGGCGATGGGTTCCCCTCTCCGGAGCCCCGAACGGACTCCAGATTAGCCCTCCCGAGAGGTTTTAGGGCTTGGTGGTGGCTCCATATCACAAAACGCGATGATTTCTTCTCTCTAATTTTTTCTCATCAAAACTCAATATATGGAGGTGGAGTTGGAGTCGGAGACGCAACAGGGGGCCCACGAGGTAGGGGGCCCTCGTGGAGAGACGGTGGGCCCCCTGGCCTTCATCTTTGGCAGGTATTTTTCTTATTTTCTGAAAAGTGTCTCCGTGAAGTTTCAGGTCATTCCGAGAACGTTTGCTCATGCACATAAATAACACCATGGTAATTCTGCTGAAAACAGCGTCAGTCCGGGTTAGTTCCATTCAAATCATGCAAGTTAGAGTCCAAAACAAGGGCAAAAGTGTTTGGAAAAGTAGAAACGTTGGAGACGTATCAACTCTTCCAAGCTTAAACCTTTGCTTGTCCTCAAGAAATTCAGTTGACAAACTGAAAGTGATAAAGAAAAACTTTTACAAACTTTGTTTGCTCTTGTTGTTGTAAATATGTAAAGCCAGCATTCAAGTTTTCAGCAAAGATTATAACTAACCACATTTGCAATAACGCATAGGTCTCAAGTTTACTCATATCAATAGCATAATCAACTAGCGAGCCATAATAATAAAACTCGGATGACAACACTTTCTCAAAACAATCATAATATGATATAACAAGATGGTATCTCGCTAGCCCTTTCTGAGACCGCAAAACATAAATGCAGAGCACCTTTAAAGACCAAGGACTGACTAGACATTGTAATTCATGGTAAAAGAGATCCAGTCAAGTCATACTCAATGTAAACTAACAGTAATGAATGCAAATGACAGCGGTGCTCTCCAACTGGTGCTTTTTAATAAGAGGATGATGACTCAGCATAAAAGTAAATAGATAGGCCCTTCGCAGAGGGAAGCAGGGATTTGTAGAGGTGCCAGAGCTCGGTTTTGAAATAGAGGTGAATAATGTTTTGAGCGGTATACTTTCATTGTCAACATAACAACCAAGAGATGGCGATATCTTCCATGCTACACACATTATAGGCGATTCCCAAACAAAATGGTAAAGTTTATACTCCCCCTTCCACCACAAGCATCAATCCATGGCTTGCTCGAAACAACGAGTGCCTCCAACTAACAAGAGTCCCAGGGGGAGTTTTGTTTGCAATTATTTTGATTTAGTTTGCATAAAGCATGGGACTGGGCATCCCGGTGACCAGCCATTTATCTCGTGAGTGAGGAGCGAAGTCCACTCCTCTTGAGAATAACCCACCTAACATGGAAGATACAGACAGTCCTAGTTGATACATGAGCTATTCGAGCATACAAAACAGGATATTTATTTGAAGGTTTAGAGTTTGGCACATACAAATTTACTTGGAACAGTAGGTAGATATCGTCTATAGGTAGGTATAGTGGACTCATGTGGAATACTTCGGGGTTTAAGGGATTGGATGCACAAGCAGTATTTCCGCTTAGTACAGGTGAAGGCTAGCAAAAGACTGGGAAGCGACCAGCTAGAGAGATACAACGGTCATGAACATGCATTAAAATTAATCAACACTGAATGCAAGCATGAGTAGGATATAATCCACCATGAACATAAATATCGTGAAGGCTATGTTGATTTTGTTTCAACTACATGCGTGAATATGTGCCAAGTCAAGTCACTTAAATCATTCAGAGGAGGATACCATCCTATCATACCACATCATAACCATTTTAATAGCATGTTGGCACGCAAGGTAAACCATTATAACTCATAGCTAATCAAGCATGGCATAAGAAACTATGATCTCTAGTTGTCATTGCAAACATGTTTATTCATAATAGGTTGAATCAGGAACGATGTACTAATCATATTTACAAAAACAAAAGAGGTCGAGTTCATACCAGCTTTTCTCATCTCAGCCAGTCCATCATATATCATCATAATTGCCTTTCACTTGCACGACCGAATAGTGTGAATAATAATAATAGTGCACGTGCATTGGACTAAGCTGGAATCTGCAGGCATTCAATAAACAGGAGAAGACAAGGCAATATGGGCTCTTTTGTCAGATCAACAATAATGCATATAAGAGCCACTTCAACAATTTAATCATGGTCTTCTCCTATCGACCCCGAAATAAAAGAAAAGAAATAAAACTATTTACACGTGAAAGCTCCCAACAAGCAAAAGAAGAACATGAAATATTTTTGGGTTTTCTTTTTAATTACTACTACAAGCATGGAAAGTAAACTAATTAAAAGCTACAACTATTTTTTTTGGTTTTTCTTAAGGTTTATTAAACACACAAGAAGAAAGCATAAAAAGGAAAGTAAACTAGCATGGATGATACAATGAAAAAGTATGAGCACCGACATCTAGCAATGAGTGTGTGAGCATAAATGTAATGTCGGTGAGAAATACGTACTCCCCCAAGCTTAGGCTTTTGGTCGAAGTTAGTTTATGGCCAAGGCTGGCCTGGCGGATATCCATAATAATAGTTGGGGTCGTACTGTGATGCAGACAAGGAAGGCTCCGATTGCCACTGGCTGACAATCATCTCCGGATCCCACTGATAATTAGACTGTCGTGAAGGATCAAATTGTGGTTCCGGCTCTGGCTCCTCGGCTGGTGCAGGGTTCCAGTAGGCGTGGATAGCCATCAACGGAACAAGGTACGTGCCTACAGTGAAATCAAACAAAGAGGGAGCAGGCAAGGTAATAGTCTCAGGATGATGTTTATTAAAGAACAATTGATATTTAAGCTCTCCTTCCCTATTCTTAACAATAAAATCATGTGCTACCATACTTTTATAATCTAAATAAACACGAGGCAGCACGTTTTCTTCCTTCTCATAATGCCTAATAGGTATGTTAAACTGTGCAGCTAGGCGTGTAGCATAGATGCCTCCAAAGATGGGGCCCTTGGTACGATTTAGACTTAACCGTTTGGCAATAATGCCGCCCATACTAAAAGAGTTATCACCGTATAAACCTGGTGCAAAATAATAATATCAGGGATACTCAGGTTTCCACAGTTTCCGCGACCAATTAAGCAGCGACTAGCAAATAATGCAAAATAACGTAAAATAGGAAAGTGTATGCTAGTGATTCGTGCATCGGAAACCTTCCTTGTTTCCCCTACAGTGATAGTGTCAATAAATCCCTCCATGTCATCACGATGTGGTTGTTCTGTCTTGCCCCCAAAAGGGACTAAACAAATCCGATAGAAATCATAAAGTGACATATCCTTATGCTCATCATATAAATGAAACTCCACCGTAGGTGGTGAGTTCCTAGAAGGAAAATGAAAGTTTTGCACAAAGGTATTTGTGAGCAAGAGATACTGATTGCATTGGTCGTGGAGGAAAGCGGTAAGGCCTGCAGTCTGAGCCAATTCATGAAAATCTTCATAAATCCCGGCTGCTCTTAAGAAGTCTTCGGAAGGCCATTCACACGCCCGAACCTCCGCGGTGCGAGGCAGATTATACTTAGGCTTTGGTGTATTTTCCTTCGAGCTTTGGCTCGTTGAGCCCCTCAAGAGTCTCCTCATCATTTTCTGAAAAATTCTGAAATTTTTAGTAACTTTAAAATAGAAGTAAACCAAACTCAATAATATTGATATCAACTACTCCTACAAGTGCCTAGGGCCTATATTATGCATCAAAACTACTTTTGACCATATAAATTTGACATGCAAGGTCAAGAACAGGGTCACCTAAGCAGCAAAAATTTGCAATGAATAAAGCACTAGAACAAAAACTAATTGGACCAATGGAGGAGTCACATACCAAGGAACAATCTCCCCAAGCAGTTTTGTGAGAGGTGCTTTGAGCAAGGAGATCGAAAATGGCAGCAAAACGAGCTTGGACTCGGGTTTGAGCTGGTTATTCGTGTTTGGGGGAGGAAGATGAAGTGTATGGGTGAAAGGTAAGTGGAGGAGGGGCACCGTGGGCCCACGAGGCAGGGGGCGCGCCCTCCACCCTCGTGGGCAGGTGGTTGGCCCCCTGGTGTGTTCTCAGTTCCATAAATCCTCAAATATTCTAGAAAAACTCATATTTAATTTTCAGGGCATTTGGACAACTTTTATTTTCGAGGTATTTTTATATTGCACGGATAATCAGATAACAGACAGAAAAATATTTATTTTTATTTTATTTAATATAAATAACAGAAAGTAAAAGTGGGGTACAGAAGGTTGTGCCTTCTAGTTTCATCCATCTCATGATCATCAAAAGGAATCCACTAACAAGGTTGATCAAGTCTTGTTAACGAACTCATTCCGAATAACATGGAACCGGAGAAATTTCGAATAACACTATGTTACCTCAACGGGGATATGCACATCCCCAATAATAATAATACCATATTTCTTCTTGACAGTAGGAAGAGGAAATTCAAAACCTCCAAATATAATCGATGGAAAATTTTCCAATAGAGTTGATACTGTGAACTTGAGGTTGTTTCCTCGGGAAGTGTACCGTATGCTCATTACCACTAACATGAAAAGTGGCATTGCCTTTAGTGCAATCAATAACAGCCCCTGCAGTATTCAAAAAGGGTCTTACGAGAATAATAGACATACTATCATCCTCGGGAATGTCAAGAATAACAAAGTCCGTTAAAATAGTAACATTTGCAACTACAACAGGCACATCCTCACAAATACTGACATGTATAGCAGTTGATTTATCAGCCATTTGCAAATATATTTTAGTAGGTGTCAACTTATTCAAATAAAGTCTACGATATAAAGAGAGAGGCATAACACTAACACCGGCTCCAAGATCACATAAAGCAGTTTTAACATAGTTTCTTTTAATAGAGCATGGTATAGTGGGTACTCCTGGATCTCCAAGTTTCTTTGGTATTCCACCCTTAAAAGTATAATTAGCAAGCATGGTGGAAATTTCAGCTTCCGGTATCTTTCTTTTATTTGTAATAATATCTTTCATATACTTAGCATAAGGATTGGTTTTAAGCATATCAGTTAATCGCATACGCAAAAAGATAGGTATAATCATTTCAGCAAAGCGCTCAAAATCCTCATCATCCTTTTTCTTGGATGGTTTGGGAGGAAAAGGCATGGGTTTCTGAACCCAAGGCTCTCTTTCTTTACCATGTTTCCTAGCAACAAAGTCTTTCTTATCATAAAGTTGATTCTTTGATTGTGGGTTATCAAGATCAACAACAGGTTCAATTTCTATGTCATTATCATTACTAGGTTGAGCATCATTATGAACATTATCATTAACATTATCACTAGTTTCAGTTTCATTACCAGGTTGTGTTTCAGCATTAGAAATAGAAATATCATTGGGATTCTTAGGTGTTTCAACAATAGGATCACTAGAAGCATGCAAAGTCCTATCATTTTTCTTTTTCTTCCTTTTAGAAGAACTAGGTACATCTATATTATTTCTCTGAGAATCTTGCTCGATTCTCTTAGGGTGGCCTTCAGGATACAAAGGTTCCTGAGTCATTCTACCAGTTCTAGTAGCCACTCTAACAGCATTATCATTATCTTTACTATTCAATTCATTGAGCAAATAATTTTGAGCTTTAAGTACTTGTTCTACTTGAGTGGTAACCATAGAAGCATGTTTACTAATAAGTTTAAGTTCACCTTTGACATTAGCCATATAATCACCCAAGTGTCCAAGCATATTTGAATTATATTTTAATTGTCTACCAAAATAAGCATTAAAATCTTCTTGCTTAGCCATAAATTTATCAAACTCATCTAAGCATGGGCTAGCAATTTTAGTAAATGGGATTACAGCTTTATCATATCTATAGAGAGAATTTACCTTTACTACCCGTGTCGGGTTATCAAGACCATGAGTTTCTTCAATAGTTAAAGGATTTGGATTATATGTTTCTTTAATAGGCGGTAAATTAAGACCATGTATTTCTTCAATAGGAGGTAAATTCTTAACATCTTCAACTTTAATACCTTTTTCTTTCATAGATTTCTTTGCCTCTTGCATATCTTCAGGACTGAGAAATAGAATACCCCTCTTTTTCAGAGTTGGTTTAGGAATAGGCTCAGGAATTGGCTCCGGAGGTGTCCAATTATTTTCATTTGTCAACATATTATTCAATAGAATTTCATCTTCATCCGGTGTTCTTTCCCTGAAAACAGAACCAGCACAACTATCCAGGTAATCTCTGGAGGCATCGGTTAGTCCATTATAAAAGATATAAAGTATTTCATTTTTCTTAAGAGGATGATCAAGCAAAGCATTAAGTAATTGGAGAAGCCTCCCCAAGCTCGTGGGAGACTCTTTTCTTCAATTTGCACAAAATTATATATATCCCTTAAAGGAGCTTGTTTCTTATGAGCAGGGAAATATTTAGCAGAGAAGTAATAAATCATATCCTGGGGACTACGCACACAACCAGGATCAAGAGAATTAAACCATATCTTAGCCTCACCCTTTAATGAGAACGGAAATGTTTTAAGGATATAAAAGTAGCGAGTTCTCTCATATTTAGTGAACAGGGTAGCCATATCATTCAATTTAGTAAGATGTGCCACAACAGTTTCAGATTCATAACCATGAAAAGGATCAGATTCAACCAAAGTAATTATATCAGGATCAACAGAGAATTCATAATCCTTATCAGTAACAAAGATAGGTGAAGTAGCAAAAGCAGGGTCAGGTTTCATTCTAGCATTTAGAGATTGCTTACTCCATTTAGCTAATAATTTTTTAAGTTCAGTTCTATTTCTGCAAGCTAAAATGGCTAAAGAAGCATCTTGATCAAAAACATAACCCTTAGGAATGGCAAGTGGTTCTTCATCATCACTTTCATCAGTATCATCAGATTTAATATTTTCAATTTCTCTAACCCTAGCAAGTTGTTCATCAGGAAAAGCACTAAGTGGCATAGTAGTATCAGGCATAGAGGTAGTTTCATCATAAGTATCATGCATAGCAGAAGTGGCATCATCAATAACATGCGACATATCAAAACGAATAGCAGAAGCAGGTGTAGGTGTCGCAAACTTACTCATAACAGAAGGTGAATCAAGTGCAGAGCTAGATGTCAGTTCCTTACCTCCCCTCGTAGTTGAGGGATGGATCTTGGTTTTTGGATCTCTCAAGTTCTTCATAATGATAAGCAGATATATATCCCAAGTGACTCAAAGAATAGAGCTATGCTCCCCGGCAACGACGCCAGAAATTGGTCTTGATAACCCACGAGTATAGGGGATCGCAACAGCTTTCGAGGGTAGAGTATTCAACCCAAATTTATTGATTTGACACAAGGGGAGCCAAAGAATATTCTCAAGTATTAGCAGCTGAGTTGTCAATTCAACCACACCTGGAAACTTAGTATCTGCAGCAAAGTGTTTAGTAGCAAAGTAATATGATAGTGGTGGTAGCGGCAACAAAAGTAAAGACATCAAAAGTAATGCTTTTGGTATTTTGTAGTGATTGTAACAGAAGCAGCGGGAAAGTAAATAAGCGAGAACCAGTATATGATAACCCACAAGTATAGAGGATCACAACAGTTTTCGAGGATAGAGTATTCAACCCAAATTTATTGATTCGACACAAGGGGAGCCAAAGAATGTTCTCAAGTATTAGCAGCTGAGTTGTCAATTCAACCACACCTGGAAACTTAATATCTGCAGCAAAGTGTTTAGTAGCAAAGTAATATGATAGTAATGATAACGGTAGTAAAAGGTAACAGTAATAAAGTAATGTTTTTGGTATTTTGTAGTGATGATAGCAATAGCAACGGAAAAAGTAAATAAGTGAAGAACAATATATGGAAAGCTCGTAGGCAATGGATCGGTGATGGAGAATTATGCCAGATGCGGTTCATCATATAACAGCCATAACCTAGGGTGACACAGAACTAGCTCTAGTTCATTGATATAATGTAGGCATGTATTCCGAACATAGTCACACGTGCTTATGGAAAAGAACTTGCATGACATCTTTTGTCCTACCCTCCCGTGGCAGCGGGGTCCTTACGGAAACTAAGGGATATTAAGGCCTCCTTTTAATAGAGAACCGAAACAAAGCATTAACACATAGTGAATACATGAACTCCTCAAACTACGGTCATCACAGGTAAGTATCCCGATTATTGTCACTTTGGGGTTAACGGATCATAACATATAATAGGTGACTACAGACTTGCAAGATAGGATCAAGAACACTCATATATTGATGAAAACATAATAGGTTCAAATCTGAAATCATGGCACTCGGGCCCTAGTGACAAGCATTAAGCATAGCAAGTCATAGCAACATCAATCTCAGAACATAGTGGACACTAGGGATCAAACCCTAACAAAACTAACTCGATTACATGATATATCTCATCCAACCCATCACCGTCCAGCAAGCCTATGATGGAATTACTCACGCACGGCGGTCAGCATCATGAAATTGGGGATGGAGGATGGTTGATATGACGATGGCGATGGATTCCCCTCTTCGGAGCCCCGAACGGACTCCAGATCAGCCCTCCCGAGAGGTTTTAGGGCTTGGCGGCGGCTCCGTATCATAAAACACGATGATTTCTTCTCTCTGATTTTTTTCTCATCGAAACTCAATATATGGAGGTGGAGTTGGAGTCGGAGACGCAACAGGGGGCCCACGAGGTAGGGGGCACGCCCTAGGGGGGCAGGCGCGCCCCCCACCCACGTGGAGTGACGATGGGCCCCCTGGCCTTCATCGTTGGCAGGTATTTTTCTTATTTTCTGAAAAGTGTCTCCATGAAGTTTCAGGTCATACCGAGAATGTTTGCTCCTGCACATAAATAACACCATGGTAATTCTGCTGAAAACAGCGTCAGTCCGGGTTAGTTCCATTCAAATCATGCAAGTTAGAGTCCAAAACAAGGGCAAAAGTGTTTGGAAAAGTAGATACGTTGGAGACGTATCACTCCACACATTGATGACCCACAAGTATAGAGGATCTATTGTAGTCTTTTCGATAAGTAAGAGTGTCGAACCCAACGTGGAGCAGAAGGAAATGATAAGCGATTTCCAGCAAGGTATTCTCTGCAAGTACTGAAATAAGTGGTAACAGATAGTTTTGTGATAGGATGATTTGTAACGAGCAACAAGTAACAAAAGTAAATAAAGTGCAGCAAGGTGGCCCAATCCTTTTTGTAGCAAAGGACAAGCTAGGACAAACTCTTATATGATGTAAAGCGCTCCCGAGGACACATGGGAATATCGTCAAGCTAGGTTTCATCACGTTCATATGATTTGCGTTCGGTACTTTGATAATTTGGTATGTGGGTGGACCTGTGCTTGGGTACTGCCCTTACTTGGACAAGCATCCCACTTATGATTAACCTCTATTGCAAGCATCCGCAACTACAACAAAAGTATTAAGGTAAACCTAACCATAGCATGAAACATATGGATCCAAATTAGCCCCTTACGAAGCAACACATAAAGTAGGGTTTAAGCTTCTGTCACTCTAGCAACCCATCATCTACTTATTACTTCCCAATGCCTTCCTTTAGGCCCAAATAATGGTGAAGTGTCATGTAGTCGACGTTCACATAACACCACTAGAGGAGAGACAACATACATCTCATCAAAATATCGAACGAATACCAAATTCACATGACTACTAATAGCAAGACTTCTCCCATATCCTCAGGAACAAAAGTAACTACTCACAAAGCATAAACATGTTCATAATTAGATGGGTATTAATATGCATATAGGATCTGAACATATGATCTTCCACCAATTAAACCAACTAGCATCAACTACAAGGAGTAATTAATACTACTAGCAACCTACTAGCACCAATCCCGGACTTGGAGACAAGAATTGGATACAAGAGATGAACTACGATTTTGAGAGGAGAAGGTGCTGATGAAGATGTTGATGGAGATTGCCCTCTCCCGATGAGAGGAGCGTTGGTGATGATGATGGCGATGATTTCCCCCTCCGGGAGGGAAGTTTCCCCGGCAGAACAGCTCCGCCGGAGCCCTAGATTGATTCCGCCAAGGTTCCGCCTCGTGGCGGCGGAGTTTTGTCTGAGAAGATGGCTTATGATTTTTTTCCATTGAAAGACTCCATATAGCAGAAGATGGCCACCGGAGGGCCACCAGGGGGCCCACGAGGTAGGGGGCGCGCCCAGGGGGTAGGGCGCCCCCCACCCTCGTGGGCAGGGTGTGGCCCCCCTGGTGAAGTTCTTGGTCTCAGTATTTTTTATATATTTGGAAAACGTCTTTCGTGAAGTTTCAGGACTTTTGGAGCTGTGCAGAATAGGTCTCTAATATTTGCTCCTTTTCCAGCCCAGAATCCCAGCTGCCGGCATTCTCCCTCTTTATGTAAACCTTGTAAAATAAGAGAGAATAAGCGTAAGTATTGTGACATAATGTGTAATAACAGCCCATAATGCAATAAATATCGATATAAAAGCATGATGCAAAATGGACGTATCACACATCGACCTCTATCCAGCATGCATCTAGAGTATTAAGTTCATAAGAATAGAGTAACGCATTGAGCAAGATGACATGATGTAGAGGGATAAACTCAAGCAATATGATATAAACCCCATCTTTTTATCCTCGATGGCAACAATACAATACGTGCCTTGCTGCCCCTGCTGTCACTGGGAAAGGACACCGCAAGATTGAACCCAAAGCTAAGCACTTCTCCCATTGCAAGAAAGATCAATCTAGTAGGCCAAACCAAACTGATAATTCGAAGAGACTTGCAAAGATTATTAAATCATACATATAAGAATTCAGAGAAGAACCAAATATTGTTCATAGATAATCTTGATCATAAACCCACAATTCATCGGATCTCGACAAACACACGGCAAAAAGAGTTACATTGAATAGATCTCCAAGAAGATCGAGGAGAACTTTGTATTGAGATCCAAAGAGAGAGAAGAAGCCATCTAGCTAATAACTATGGACCCGAAGGTCTGAGGTAAACTACTCACACATCATCAGAGAGGCTATGGTGTTGATGTAGAAGCCCTCTGTCGGTGTCAAAACCGGCGGATCTCGGGTAGGGGGTCCCGAACTGTGCATCTAAGGAGGATGGTAACAGGAGGCAGGGGACACAATGTTTTACCCAGGTTCGGGCCCTCTTGATGGAGGTAAAACCCTACGTCCTGCTTGATTAATATTGATGATATGGGTAGTACAAGAGTAGATCTACCACGAGATCAGAGAGGCTAAACCCTAGAAGCTAGCCTATGGTATGAATGTATGTTGTAATTGTTGTGTCCTACGGACTAAAACCCTCTGATTTATATAGACACCGGAGAGGGTTAGGGTTACACAAGGTCGGTTACAAAAGAGGAGATACACATATCCGTATTGCCTAGCTTGCCTTCCACGCCAAGTAGAGTCCCATCCAGACACGAGACGAAGTCTTCAATCCTGTATCTTCATAGTCTAATAGTCCGGCCAATGGAGATAGTCCGGCTGTCCAGAGACCCCTAATCCAGGACTCCCACAGTAGCCCCTGAACCAGGCTTCAATGATGATGAGTCCGGCGTGCAGTATTGTCTTCGGCATTGCAAGGCGGGTTCCTCCTCCGAATACATCACGGAAGGATTTGAATACAAGGATAGTGTCCGACCCTGCAAAATAAGTTCCACATACCACCGTAGAGAGAATAATATTTCCACAAATCTAATCTGCTGACATGTTTCAGCAACACATTATGCCACAGCCCGGTAATTATTCGAACCGTTTTTCTTCCATCAGCCTCATACATAACGCGAGGCGGTTTCTTGACACGTCTTGTCAAAGCAGAGATCATGCTCCCCTAATTACGGGATTCTCGTCAATACGGTCGTGGGTAACCCAACCGTATCTAGGACTCCTAGATTATAGGCAAGTCCCAAACGGCTATGAAGAGGACGCTTGATATTCACCCTCTTTATAAAGGGACAAGGCTTTTACTTTTTTCCCTCCCGTGCTCAATCGAATCCTTCCCCTGCCTCGAGTTCTAACACCCAAAGCCCAGGTCAGGTGCTCCAGATCTTCAATCATGTCCGGATCTAGCCTTCAAGGCCGGTGGATGCCCTCCTCCGTTATGGAAGAAGACATCAAGAAGTTGAGGGAGGCCAGATACCTGACCGCCGAGGTTTCACATCGGCTGCCTGCTCGAGGGTAGGTCGTCCCTACTCCTGAACCCAACGAAGACGTCGTGTTCATCTCCCACTTCCTCCGAGGTCTAGGCCTCACTCTGGATCCCTTCGTTAGGGGGCTGATGTTTTATTACGGGCTAGATTTCCACGATCTGGCCCCGGACTCCTTTCTCCACATCTCATCATTTATTGTTGTATGTGAGGCCTTCCTCCGCATTACCCCCCACTTCAGCCTATGGCTCAAGACCTTTGACGTGAAGCCGAAGATGGTTGAGGGGCAGCATGTAGCGTGCGGAGGCGCATTAATAAGCAGGATTGCCGGAGCTCCATGGCCGAAGGGTTCTATTCCAGAGGTGTCCGAATTATGGCAACGGGAGTGGTTTTACATCACAGCTCCTAGAAGTGCCAAGTGGGTGGCTCCCCCTGCTTTCCGCTCAAGCCCTCCACCACAACTGATGTCATGGATTAGCAGAGGGCTGAGCTGGGGTCCCGCCAAGGACGTGCCTGTACTGCAAAGCCGCATTCAAAATCTCTTCGAAGGAGATTTCAGTTTGATTATGGTAATGCAAGTCATGCTGGTTCGACGAATCCAGCCATGCAAACACCGGCCTCTTCGCATGTGGGAGTTCAACCCAGAAGGACCGCGCGCTATTTAGGATTTCCTCGGCCTGACGCACGAGGAGATGTATAGATCATTCTTCGGACCGCAGATAGAGTGTCCGGATACTACCGAGGACGTGGGCCTGAGCAGTAACTGCACCACCAACCAAGTAAGTTATCCTCTAGCCGAACACACCATCTTTCATTTATCATGACATTATTCTGAGAAATCGCTTTTTGACCAGGACTGGATAACAAAGGCGAAGATGATTCGGTGTTCAGTCCCCCTTCCTGAGGGTTTGGAGAATCCGGTATTGGAAAAGATGCTCGAGCTAGCACCCTGCCTGGAGCCCTCAAAGGAAGATAAAGGGGGGAATAATGAGGTCGAAAGCGGGCCCCATCGCTACCAATTCCAACCGAGGGAATGAGCACCTCTATGAAGGAGGATAACCAAGGAGAAGAATCCTACCTTCTCTCACTTCGGGGAAGGAAGAGGACTGCCTCTGAAGATCCGGAAACCGAGGCTTCCAAATGGGAGAAGAAGTCTCGACTGGAGAGTCCTGCCTTGGAGGGTGCTTCTGCCGCACAAAGTCCGTGCGAGGATCAGCCCTCCAACGAGCTGTAAGTAATCATAAAGTACTTTAATAGTGGAGATATACTACCTTACCTCTGAGGAAAATAACCGAAGTATTTATTGCAGTTCAGATCTTAGCCCTTCTCAGGAGAGCTCATCTTCGGGGGATCTTCTTCCGGAGATGATGGAGAGCGAAACGCCTCCCCCAGACTCCTCCGCTCAAGAAGCGGGCGACCTTGAAGTGTCGTCACAGAGGGCCTCTCCGGATCTGGTGAGGCCAGACGATAATCCTATAGTCACCCGAAGTCCCTAGCGTCCGGCTCTTGAAGAGAGCAAACAGAAGAGTCTGGCACCGTCTGGTATGCGGTCGGACGTACTGAGAGAGCTGTTGGAGCGAGCGGCCATCTCAGAAGAACACCGTACATTGATGGGTACAGTGATGGAAAGGATTTCATCCGCCGAAAGCGGGTTGCATGATGCCTTTATGAGTCTACTGATGGGCTTTGAGGTACGTAAAATGATGTACATTTGTGATGCCACCGCACATTTTTAGGTGTGCCCTGTGTAGATAGTAGCCCCTGAGACTCTGGTTGTCGCTGAGAACGACGACAAAGAGAGGATCGTAGTCCCAGGCAATAACCGTACCGCTTTAATGTGCAGGTAGTGGGAGCTCCGGTGGCTAGCCAGACTCATGAGTTTGCCGAACTGAAGCGGCTGATGCCGACATCGAGCTTGTTAATAAGAGGCTTGATGAGGCACAGGGTAAGTGTTATTTTCTAGTAAATGCCACATAGTAAGAGCAGTATGATGCCAGTATCTTTAATGTGTTGTGACTGCAGATGGAGCTGGCACCGTTGAAACCCTACGGGCGGAACTTGCCCGAGCCAAAGAACAAGCAAGGATTAGTAATGCGGCTGCTTTGAAGGCGGCCGAAGAGTTGAAAGCCGAGAAGGCCGCGCATTGCGAGAGCAAAGAGAAGATGGCCAAGATGGTCGTAAAGTTAAAAGACATTGCCGACCGTTGCCAGTTCCTTGAAAAAGAAAATCGAGCGAAGGCAACAGACCTTGAAAAGGCCACGATGGCGAACAAAGACACCCGCTCTGCTATGAGAGCGAAGAAGGAGGAGCTGCGTGAAGCCGGGGATATTGCGGCTGGAAAGCCCTTCATGCTACGGAGAAAATTCGGAGATCCATGGTATGCCCCTCTGGATCGGCTGTGGAGTTCGGTAGACGCATATATGGACTTGGCGGCGAGCGCTGCCGATGCGGCCAAATACTTCCAAGGTCAAACAGATCGTAAAGTGGACAAGCTGTTCTGGTCGCAATTCAACGTTCCAGAGCACCCGCTTCCATTGACTGATCAGCTAGCCGAATGGGCCGAACTAAATAGGTTGTCCGGACTCGCCATGAGGTCTGTCGTGGATCAGCTGTGGCCGGAAAAGCCGAAGCCGAACAACTATTTCAGCTTAGTGCAGCAGTTCCTTGGTGTGGTGTCGCGCATCAATGTGATGAAGAGGTCGGCGTGCACAGAAGGCTCGCGGATGGCCCTTGCCCGTGTTAAAGCATACTGGGCGGAGATGGATGCTACCACACTGTTGCGGCGCAGGGTTCGGCCATAGGCCGAGTGGGTGCCGAGCACTATTTCGAAGAGGTTCTCGAGGGTGCTCGTTTGTTAGAGGCCCAGTGCTCGAAGAATATTATGTTTGAGTGACATGTATTCCCATTGTAAACATAATGTTTTTATGAAATTTATTAAGGTTGTGTTTATACTTTTGCCTGAAAGTAATATGATGCCTCCTGTGCGGCCGTTTATGTATACATGTGTATAACCTAAAAGATTGCAGTCGTCAGCTTCAGCCCCCACGCATATAATGCAGAGGTGTTCGCAGAAGACGCGTGTTCACACTTAACCCAACATCTTGGTCCTATTAAGGAGGTGATAGCGCAGTGAACGAGGCAACCGGACTATAATGCTTTAACACTTTCACTTAGCCATAGGAGTTTGACGGTGGGCTACTATATAGCCCCTGTTGGCTCCGCATTCTCCCGAATTCGGGGTGCGTACATGCCTGGTCGGGAAACGGCCCTTCGTCAAGGCGGAGGAATTCTAACATTCTGATAGGTCATCGAGTGGTTGACCAGTCTCACGCTATATCATGACAGTAAGTTTTTGGCTTTCTCTACTGAGGTGCTCGTCCGGATGACCCGGGCACAATCGCAGTAGTTCTCCTAGTGCTACCTTAGCCGATAGAGCGGAACGTAAGGTACCAAAACATAGGAGCCGGGCAAACCCAACATTTGACCAAAGACATGATTCGGAGCTGATGCATATAAGGCCAAACTCGCGACTCCGAACACTCCCTAAGGTATTCGGTCTTTATGGTATAAACTGGGCCTAAATAGTGCCCTTTGTAAGAAGCCCCTAGTGTCCAAGTACGTGCATTATTCTGACGTGGCCACATGCCAAGACGCCAGCATCCTTCTCAATTGTACTGAGAATCCGAGGGATGTGTATCAACAAGAGACAGTAAAAAAGGTTGACGCAGGGTCTTAATCTAAAAAGAATCCTTGGGACGGGTCCCTGCTGCACGTCTGCGCCCGTGTCTCCGTTGTGCCGTATCCTGGACGGGTGTAGCACGGTGGTCATCTGTAAAAGAGAAGAAATTAGGTGAAAAGTTGTCGTGCAAAAAGGTAGGTTTTAAAGAAACCATGTAAATTTCAAGATGAGTAAAAATTGCCACTTGTCTGCACGCGTTGAGCCCCTTGTGTTTATGAGAGGGGTGTGGCCATCAAACCTGTACGAATTTCATATAGCCGCACCGGACTCGTCTAACCGTGTCCATGGTCTTGACGACCTATCGAGTACTTTAGCTGGTTAGGCCGTTTTAGTGTGCGGCTGCCAAGGCAGTCGCACTCTCTTCGGTGCGCAGGGATCGCTTAATATTTCCATTCACTATGATGATGCCACGTGGACCGGGCATCTTAAGCGTAAGGAAAGCGTAATGCGGTATTGCATTAAAGCGAGCGAAAGCTTCACGTCCAAGTAGTGCTTGATAGCCACTTTGGAACGGAGCAATGTGGAATGTTAAATTTTCGCTACGGAAGTTATCGGGGAAGCCGAATATAACCTCTAGTAGCAGGGAGCCCGTGCAATGAGCCCCTGGGCCTGGCGTTACTCCTTTAAGGGTAGTATTGCTGAGGCAAATTTTCGTTGGGTCTATCCCCATTTTGCGGATTGTATCCTGGTATATCAGGTTTAAACTGCTGCCTCCGTCCTTCAGGACTCGTGTAAAGTGGTATCCGTCAATTATTGGGTCTAATACCAGGGCAGCCCATCCTGCACGTCGGATACTTGCTGAGTAATCACGATGGTCGAAAGTGATCGGTTGAGGCGACCAGTGGCAGGACTCCGCGGTGATAGGCCCTTGGGTATATTTTTTCTGGGAGTGCCGCTTTGTTTCTCCCCTTGATCACGTGTAACACGTTTACTGTTTTGACTTCTGGTGGAAATTTTCTTTGTTCCCCAGTGTCTTGCTTGAGAGGCTCATCCTCGTCTTCGCTTGGTGTATCCTCCCCCTTGTGTACGGCGTTGAGCTTGACGGACTGCTTGAAGACCCAACATTCTCTATGGGTATGATTAGCGGGTTTACCAGGGGTGCTATGGATCTGACATATTTGGTCCAGAATTTTGTTGAGGCCGGACAATTCATCTCTGGCGCCTTTAGAGGGCGGCTTTTGCTGACCTGGCCGAGAGCTTCTGAATCCGGCGTTTACCGCCGTGCTCTTCGGGCTGTCTTCTTTATTCCGACGCTTATTATTTTTGCTGCATCGTGATTTCCTGTTTTCATCTCTAACTTCGGATGTACTTGGGTCGTTGGTGTTGCATCTGGCTAGCCAGCTGTCCTCGCCCGTGCAAAAGTGGGTCATGAGGCTTGTTAATGCTGCCATTGTTCTCGGCTTTTCTTGGCCGAGGTGTCTGGCAAGCCATTCGTCGCGGACGCTATGCTTAAAAGTTGCCAAGGCTTCGGTGTCCCGACAGTCAACTATTTGGTTCTTTTTAGTAAGAAACATGTTCCAAAGCTTTCGGGCTGACTCTCCGGGCTGTTGAGTTATATGACTCAAATCATCCGCATCTGGGGTCGGACATAAGTCCCTTGAAAATTTCCCTGAAAAGGGTCTTCGAGCTCTTCCCAGCTTCCAATGGAGTTTTCGGGGAGGCTTTTAAGCCAGTGCCGAGCTGGCCCTTTGAGCTTAAGGGGTAAGTACTTGATGGCGTGGAGATCATCTCCTCGAGCCATATGGATATGGAGGATATAGTCCTCAATCCAGACCTCAGGGTCTGTTGTTCCGTCGTATGCCTCTATGTTTACGGGTTTGAATCCCTCTGGAAATTCATGGTCCAGCACCTCGTCGGTGAAACATAGGGGGTGTGCGGCACCACTGTATCTGGGTGTACCGTAGTGTTCGGATGTTTGGTGTGTTGCATCGTATGCTGGAGCGTGCCTGCGTGGTCCATAGATGGATCTGGTTGCGCCGTCCTTTTGATGCGAGCCCTCGCGTGGATCATGTATTGGCTTATGTGCGACATTGCTTGCCGCTCTATGTTGGCCGTGAGGTCGTCTATCCAGCTAGGTGGCCATTTTAATTTTTGGTTGCGGGGGATCTAAGGCCTCCTCATCGAATTCAGGTAGCAACTTCCGCTTTGGGTAGCTCTTGGTGGGGCGATTACCGCCATACTTCGCTGCTGTGTTGAGTACTTTGCTCCATCTGATTTGGAGTGTGTCTTGCGCAGCCTTGAGCCTTTGCTTCTGCTTTTTTAGACTCCTTGCGGTGGCAACAAGTCTTTGATGGGCATTCTGTTGCTCCGGGTGTCTGTCCGGTGTTAAGTCATCCGGACTATTATCTTTGACAGAATCGGGTTGTTCCGTTTGATTCTCCGTATTGCTGTGATCCGGCGATGGTTCACCCTGCTCTAACGCTGGGTCTATATGATCATTGTTTCTGTTGAGGCAGGATTTGGAGCGGCGCTTACGCCGCTGCTTTGACTACTTCTTGAGGGGACAACCCTTCATTGCGTCCTTCCGTTCCTCGTCGTCGTTTTTTTGGTGTGTTCACCATGTATACGTCATGTGGTGAAGTGGGCGTCCAGTGCCCTGGGGGCAGTGGTTCCTGTTCGTCTCCTGCATCGTCGTCCATGCCGTTGATGTATTCGGAGTCGAAGTCGAGCATGTAGGTTAAGTCATCGACAGCGGCTATTAAGTGGGTGGTGGGTGGGCCACGAATTTCTTCGTCGTCCGTATCCCAGTCCTGCCGGACATAGTTCGGCCAGGATTCTCCTGACAAGGAGAGAGACCTTAATGAGTTCAGTATGTCGCCAAGGGGCGAGTGCTGAAAAATATCCGAGGAGGTAAACTCCATGATCGGCGCCCAATTGGATTCAATAGGAACGGGCGCGGGCAGTTCGGAGTCCGTGGCCGGAGAAGGATCCGGCAGTTTAACAACACGGCTCTCTTGTAAGGTAAGGTCAATGTTTGGCTCGATCGCCGCAGAGGGTAAGGCCTCCGTGGGGGGGTCCATCCACCCGTCCATGGACGGCGCAACTGGCTCCGAACTGAGGGTCGGAGCAGCTGCCTGTGCGATCTCCTGAACACTGTCCGATGGTAGAGCTAAATCGTACTCATCGTGACCGCGTGATGCACAAGGCAGAGGCTCGAATCCGTCGAAGATCAAGTCTCCACGGATATCGGACGTGCAGTTTAAGCTTCAAAACCTGACCTGGTGACCAGGGGCATAACTTTCAATCTGCTCCAGATGGCCAAGCGAATTGGCCCGCAGTGCAAAGCCGCCGAACACGAAGATCTGTCCAGGGAGAAAAGTCTCACCCTGGACTGCATCGCTATCGATGATAGTAGGAGCCATCAAGCCTAACGGCGATGACACGGAGGAACTCTCAATGAAAGCACCAATGTCGGTGTCAAAACCGGCGGATCTCGGGTAGGGGGTCCCGAACTGTGTGTCTAAGGCGGATGGTAACAGGAGGCAGGGGACACAATGTTTTACCCAGGTTCGGGCCCTCTTGATGGAGGTAAAACCCTACATCCTGCTTGATTAATATTGATGATATGGTAGTACAAGAGTAGATCTACCACGAGATCAGAGAGGATAAACCCTAGAAGCTAGCCTATGGTATGATTGTATGTTGTAGTTGTTGTGTCCTACGGACTAAAACCCTCCGGTTTATATAGACACCGGAGAGGGCTAGGGTTACACAAGGTCGGTAACAAAAGAGGAGATACACATATCTGTATTGCCTAGCTTGCCTTCCACACCAAGTAGAGTCCCATCCGGACACGAGACGAAGTCTTCAATCCTGCATCTTCATAGTCTAACAGTCCGACCAATGGAGATAGTCCAGTTGTCCGTAGACCCCTAATCCAGGACTCCCACACCCTCCGTGATCGATTCCCCCTCCGGCGGAGCTCCGGAAAAGGCCCCAAGATGGGATCTCTTGGGTAGAGAAGGTTGTGGCGGTGGAAATAGGGTTTCGTGGTGCTCCTGGATGTTTTCGGGGTATATGGATATATATAGGAGGAAGAAGTAGGTCGGTGGAGCTACGAGGGGCCCACGAGGGTGGGGGGTGCACCCAGGGGGCAGGCGCGCCTCCCTGCCTCGTGGCCTCCTCGTTGATTTTTGACATCTACTCCAAGTCCCCTAGATCACGTTTGTTCCAAAAATAACTCTCCCGAAGGTTTCATTCCGTTTGGATTCCGTTTGATATTCCTTTTTTGTGAAACATTGAAATAGGCAAAAAAATCAATTTGCACTGGGCCTTGGGTTTGTAGGTTAGTCCCAAAAATAATATAAAAGTGTTTAAAGAAGCCCATTAACATCCAAAACAGATAATATAATAGCATGGAACAATAAAAAATTATAGATACGTTGGAGACGTATCACTTGACCATGACGAACCTATGAACTATGAGGAAGTGATGTCGAGCCTAGATTCCGTAAAATGGATTGAGGCCATGAAATCTGAGATGGGATCTATGTATGAGAACAAAGTATGGACTTTGGTTGACTTGCCCGATGATCGGCAGGCCATAGGGAATAAATGGATCTTCAAGAAGAAGACTAATGTTGATGATAATGTTACTGTCTACAAAGCTCGACTTGTTGCAAAAGGTTTTCGACAAGTTCAAGGAGTTGACTACGATGAGACTTTCTCACCCGTAGCGATGCTTAAGTCCGTCCGAATCATGTTAGCAATTGTCGCATTTTATGATTATGAAATTTGGCAAATGGATGTCAAAACTGCATTCCTTAATGGATACCTTATAGAAGAGTTGTATATGATGCAACCAGAAGGTTTTGTCGATCCAAAAGGTGCTAAAAAAGTGTGCAAGCTCCAAAGATCCATTTATGGACTGGTGCAAGCCTCTCAGAGTTGGAATATACGCTTTGATAGTGTGATCAAAGCATATGGTTTTGTACAGACTTTTGGAGAAGCATGTATTTACAAGAAAGTGAGTGGGAGCTCCGTAGCATTTCTGATATTATATGTAGATGACATATTGTTGATCGAAAATGATACTGAATTTCTGAATAGCATAAAAAGATACTTGAATAAGATTTTTTCAATGAAAGACCTCGGTGAAGCTGCTTATATATTGGGCATCAAGATCTATAGAGATAGATCAAGACGCTTAATTGGACTTTCACAAAGCACATACCTTGATAAAGTTTTAAAAAAGTTCAAAATGGATCAGGCAAAGAAAGGGTTCTTGCCTGCATTACAAGGTGTGAAGTTGAGTCAGACTCAATGCCCTACCACTGCAGAAGATAGAGAGAAAATGAAAGGTGTTCCCTATGCTTCAGCCATAGGCTCTATCATGTATGCAATGTTGTGTACCAAACCTGATGTGTGCCTTGCTATAAGTTTAGCAGGGAGGTACCAAAGTAATCCAGGAGTGGATCATTGGACAGCGGTCAAGAACATCCTGAAATACCTGAAAAGGACTAAGGATATGTCTCTCATATATGGAGGTGACAAAGAGCTCCTCATAAACGGTTACATCGATGCAAGCTTTGACACTGATCCGGATGACTCTACGTCACAAACCGGATATGTGTTTTTATTAAATGGTGGAGCTGTCAGTTGATGCAGTTCCAAGCAGCGCATCATGGCGAGATCTACGTGTGAAGCGGAATACACAGCTACTTCGAAAGCAACAAATGAAGGAGTTTGGATGAAGGAGTTCATATCCGATCTAGGTGTCATACCTAGTGCATCGGGTCCAATGAAAATCCTTTGTGACGATACTGGTGCAATTGCCTTGGCAAAGGAATCCAGATTTCGCAAGAGAACCAAGCACATCAAGAGACGCTTCAATTCCATCCGCGATCAAGTCAAGGAGGGAGACATAGAGATTTGCAAGATACATACGGATCTAAATGTTGCAAACCCATTGACTAAGTCTCTCTCACCAGCCAAACATGATCAACACCAAGACTCCATGGGTGTTAGAATCATTACAATGTAATCTAGATTACTGACTCTAGTGCAAGTGGGAGACTGAAGGAAATATGCCCTAGAGGCAATAATAAAGTTGTTATTTATATTTCCTTATATCATGATAAATGTTTATTATTCATGCTAGAATTGTATTAACCGGAAACTTAGTACATATGTGAATAAATAGACAAATAGAGTGTCACTAGGGCATATTATTGCCTCTAGGGCATAAGCAGCGCATCATGGCGGGATCTACATGTGAAGCGGAATACATAGATACTTCAGAAGCAACAAATGAAGGAGTCTGGATGAAGGAGTTCATATCCGATCTAGGTGTCATACCTAGTGCATCGGGTCCAATGAAAATCTTTTGTGACAATACTGGTGCAATTGCCTTGGCAAAGGAATCCAGATTTCGCAAGAGAACCAAGCACATCAAGAGACGCTTCAATTCCATCCGCGATCAAGTCAAGGAGGGAGACATAGAGATTTGCAAGATACATACGAATCTGAATGTTGCAAACCCGTTGACTAAGTCTCTCTCATGAGCAAAACATGATCAACACCAAGACTCCATGGGTGTTAGAATCATTACAATGTAATCTAGATTACTGACTCTAGTGCAAGTGGGAGACTGAAGGAAATATGCCCTAGAGGCAATAATAAAGTTGTTATTTATATTTCCTTATATCATGATAAATGTTTATTATTCATGCTAGAATTGTATTAACCGGAAACTTAGTACATGTGTGAATAAATAGACAAACAGAGTGTCACTAGTTTGCCTCTACTTGACTAGCTCGTTGAATCAATGATGGTTATGTTTCCTAACCATAGACATGAATTGTCATTTGATTAACGGGATCACATCATTAAAGAATGATGTGATTGACTTTACACATCCGTTAGCTTAGCACGATGATCGTTTAGTTTGTTGTTGTTGCTTTCTCCATAACTATACATGTTCCTATGACTATGAGATCATGCAACTTCCGAATATCGGAGGAACACTTTGTGCGCTACCAAACGTCACAACATAACTGGGTGATTATAAGGGTGCTCTACAGGTGTCTCCGATGGTATTTGTTGAGTTGGCATGGACCAAGATTAGGATTTGTCACTCCGATTGTCAGAGAGGTATCTCTGGGCCCTCTCGGTAATGTACATCACTATAAGCCTTGCAAGCAATGTAGCTAATGAGTTAGTTACGGGATGTAGCATTACGGAACGAGTAAAGAGACTTGCCGGTAACGAGATTGAACTAGGTATTGATATACTGATGATCGAATGTCGGGCAAGTAACATACCATTGACAAAGGGAACACGTATACCGTTATGTGGTTTGACCGATAAAGATCTTCGTAGAATATGTAGGAACCAATATGAGCATCCAGGTTCCGCTATTGGTTATTGACCGGAGACATGTCTCGGTCATGTCAACATAGTTCTCGAACCCGTAGGGTCCGCACGCTTAACGTTCGATGACGATTGGTATTACGAGTTTATGTGTTTTGATGTACCGAAGGTAGTTCGGAGTCCCGGATTTGATCACGGACATAACGAGGAGTCTCGAAATGGTTGAGACGTAAAGATCGATATATTGGAAGCCTATGTTTGGACATCGAAATGGTTTCGGGCGAAAACGGGAGTATACCGGAGCACCGGGAGGTTACTGGTACCCCCCAGGAGGTATATGGGCCTTATTGGGCCTTAGTGGGAGAGAGGCGAAAGGAGCAAAGGAGGGCCCCCCCATGCCCAATCCGAATTGGGAGGGGGGCGGGAGTAGTACTCCCCTTGGGGCGCGCCCAGGAGGTCGGCTCCCTCCCCCTCCTCCACTCCTTTATATACGGGGGAGGGGGGCACCCCATGGGCACACAAGTTGATCATTGATCTTTAGCCATGTGCGGTGCCCCCCTCCACCATCATCCACCTCGGTAATATCGTAGTGGTGCTTAGGCAAAGCCCTGTTCCGGTAGCAACATCATAACGGTCATCACGCCGTCGTGCTGACAGAACTCTCCTTCGAAGCTCTACTGGATCGTGAGTTCGCGGGACGTCACCGAGCCGAACGTGTGCAGATCGCGGAGGTGTCGTACCTTCGGTGCTAGATCGGTCGATCATGAAGACGTATGACTACATCAACCGCGTTGTCATAACGCTTCCGTTTCCGGTCCATGAGGGTACATAGACGATACTCTCCCCTCTCGTTGCTATGCATCACCATGATCTTGTGTGTGCGTAGGAAATTTTTGAAAATTACTGCGTTACCCAATACCGCACACCTGGCTTCTATCTCTACCTGCATGGTGCAGTCGCAGGCACGGGCGGCGCGGCCTTGTCGACAGCAACGATGACTCCCATGCCGTCGTGTCCCCTGTCGTGCCGGCGTGGAGCAACTCGCCGCTCCTCGTTGGGTGGGCCTGGAGGGGCAAGATGCTGAGCCACGTGGTGGCTTGGGGCGACAACTTGCTCCGTCGGGTTAGGCGTCGGAAGAGGAGCAGCGAGCTCATTTGCCGGCATTTGAACATGACGGCTCATTTGTTAGCCAAGTCATATGTCAGTCTTAGCGTTTCCGTTCTGTTGTGAATTGTATCTGAAGACTCTTTGTAATTTTATCTAAGTAATCAATAAAGTGCCGACGTTTCCTTAAAAAAGTCATCTTCCTTCAAAAAATCATCTTCAGGCGGAAGATAACCCAACCCGCGACGCAGACTCCGTCGTGACAAAAATGGACGAAACAGGCCCTTCTTCAAAACTTCAATACAAAATTACCCTAATTTAAAATTATTTTACAAAACTAGCCTTTTGCATGACGCCGCAGCCCGCTATCATGGCGCCTTAGCCAGAGGCGTCATGCTATCTAGAATGACGCCCCAGCACTGGGC